>NC_084821.1:53151122-53381199 GCF_958449725.1 Rosa rugosa | reverse complement strand
CTGAACGGTTAAGATGTGGATATGCGATCTAAAAGTGAGTCTATTAAAAAAAATCCTTAAATTTTAAAATCTAAAGAGGTTCTTAGCATAAAAAGAATATATATATATAGTATCTATCTAGAGCGAGGCCTCGCTCTGAAATTAAAGTGCGAGGTTAGAGTTTAGGGTCACTTTTCAATCGCATATACACATTGTACCTCCATGTACGTTTGCAAAGCATAATTAGCTATAATCAGCCACGCTCATCGTATCGCCAGAAGTACCAACTCCCACCAAAGTAATGTCCTACGGATAGACAGCCAGGCGGGCTACGGCCTGAACACAGGATCGTCCCCAGATCACCGCTGACGCACCGCCACGCGCTGCGCCAAGACAGCATCAGAAGCTACTGAAACTGGGAACTGAAGCACTTCAGTCCCACATCGAAAACAAGGAGAAGATCGGACCTCTCCTCACCTATAAAAGGTCCTCTTCTCTCTTCATTAAATTACTCATTAACTACTCATTTATTATTGTGCTGCCTATATGTATCAACTGACTTAGGCATCGGAGAAGTGAAGACCGCCCAACGCGGTCTCCCTCTGACGCCCTGTCTTTCATTTGGCAGCCAGCAAGGATCATCAAGTATACAGAGTAGCGGTCCGCCCACCGGACCTGCGTTAAACGGGGGTTTGGCTACCGCCAGACTTTGAGCATTAACATTGGCGCCGTCTGTGGGAAGCTTTGAACAAAAGGTCATCCCATCACAACTACCATGACTAGCGGTAGCGGGGGAAACGCCGATGAGCAGGCAGACCAATCCGCCATCCCCCAAACATCCAATCCAGCGGTAGGTGTTAACCGTGCACTATTCAACACCCCAGCTAACCCCGGCGGTGAGACGAACCCAAGCAGCAGCCGCCCACCAGGCCAGGACCTCGCCGCCATGTACGAGCTGGCACTGGCAGACCTTCACAAGGCAAACAGAGAGCGTGAAGAGGAGCGCAGAGAGAAGACTGAGGCCCAGAAACAGGTGGCTACGCTGATGTCACGTTTTGATGACCTGAAAAGGACGTTAGAAAGAACCGCCAATCCGGCACAGAGCGGACATTCACACAGCACCATGCGTAGTCAGCCCAACACTGGCACATTGGCACCAGGACCAGTCATACAGATGTAGGTTCCGCTGGACCCACCTGAACTATTGGGGATGGGACCACCGCCCATCCCCCAGCTCATGTTGGAGCAGGAGGTAGAGTCGGTACCGCGCACCCACCGCTCGGAAGCTAGGGCAAGAACTGAGGGCGATCCGCCTGCGCCAAGGCGTAGGCAGGCCCAGCGGAGTACATACGCCGGATCCGCCGGCGACGCAACAGCCCAAATTCTGGAGAGGATGCAACAGTTGGAACAAAGGTTGGTCCGGGCGGAGTCGGGCGCCACACCGCCAACTCAAAGTCCACTTTTCACGTCCAGACCAGGGCCCTTCACCGCTGCAAATCTGCAAGCTATCAGGCCTGCGTACGCAAAAACTCCAAAGATGTCGCATTACAGCGGTACATCCGACCCCTTCGTCCACATGGACACCTTCAAGAAGGTCACCAACAACAAGGGATTTGACGACCCCACTCTGTGCCACTTGTTCAGCGAAACACTGGACGGAGAGGCAATGAATTGGTTCTTCGAATGTCCGCCAGGATCCATTGACTCATTCAACGCACTATCACATACCTTCCTCTCCCGGTTCATCTTATTGTCCGTCTGACATCATAACACGAGTCAGCTGTTCAGCGTCAAGCAGGGAGAAAACGAATCACTAAAGGCATTCGTCACAAGGTGGCGAGCGGCAGCATCTCAGTGCCGCGATCTAGACAAATCGATGGCATCGGCGGCCTTCAAGCAATGACTCCTCAAGGGGCCGTTCCTCTATCACCTCAACTACAACCATCCAAACGCGGCATATGACCATATCATGAGTGAGGCGGTCATTCACGCCCAGGCGGAATTCATTACATATGGAGAAGCCCCACCGCCACCGGCAACGCCAGCAAAGACAACACAGCCCATCTCCAGTCATCATGAGACCGTTAATAAAGCACCCGCCGCACCGCCAACTGACAAGAAAAGGGAATGGCCACAGGGCCACTACCAGAGCAAGCGGCAGAAGGACCAATACCACAAGGGCAACCGCCCAACCCAGGAGGATAACCGCAACAGACAAACGGAGTCTTCTCAACGGTATGCAGTGTTCAAGGTCCTCACAACCTCGTACGAGGAAATATACAATCAGTGCAAGGATCAAATCCCGCCACCTCCCCCAGCAAAATACCCAAAGACGGGCAAACCTAGAAACACCGGCAGATGGTGCAAGTACCATGAAGACAGCGGCCACAATACCAACAGCTGCAACGCACTGAAAACGGCAATTGAGACCTTGTACCGTGAAGGCAAGATGGAACAGTTCAAGGTGCGCCAACCGCCACCCGTGATCGCCAACGTGGAGACGTTGGGCCGCATTAACACAATCGACGGCGGTGCTCCAATCACGGGCATGTCTCACAGAGCAAGGAAGCGTTATGCACGCATTAATCACCCAAAGGAAGTCTGCCATATCCGTTACGAGAGATCCGCCAAAGTCCCAAAGGTGGGTTGGGAGCCTATTACATTCTCAGAGGAGGAGGAGCGCGGGGTGCACCTACCCCATGATGACCCCTTCTTGGTCGACGCCATTCTTGGCAGGTTCTCAGTGGGGAGAATATTGGTAGATAGCGGGTCCGCTGTCAACGTCATCTTTAACGGTTGCTACAGCCACCTCAAGCGGAATAACAAGTTGCTCCAGGACCATGAGCCACTGCTCAGCTTCTCCGGTGACGTCACACAACCGCTCGGTTCTGACTACATGCGGTTGACTATTGGCGCTAGTCCATGTATGGCGGAGGTACATACAGAATTCATAATCGTTGATTGTCTCAGCTCGTATAATGCCATCCTCGGACGACCGGCGCTCAACAAGCTTAAGTGCATTATCGCCGGATACATGCTTCTCATGAAGTTCCCCACACCTAATGGCACGGGCAGTGTGAGGGGAAGCCAGCAGTTGGCACGCGAGTGTTATTCAACGACTATAGCACGGTCAACACACCGCCATGATGTCCTGACAGTGGGAAACCAGGCACCGCCACCAAATATCTTCGAGGACCCTAGGGATGAGGAGGAGAAGTATGTAAGGAAGGAGCCGGTCAACCCGGACACATCCTTGAAAGTTGTCTGCATCTCAGACGAGCACCCTGAGCGGACAGTCCACATAGGCGCCCAACTAGACCCAGAAGTAGAGGCAGAACTCATTCAATTCCTACGTCATAACGCCGCCGTCTTTGCATGGTCCTACGCGGACATGCCAGGTATCTCCCCTGAAATTATCACTCATAAACTGACCATCAAACCCTCCTTTTATCCCATCAAGCAAAAGCGGAGGGCCTTCGATGAGGAAAAATACCGGGCAATCGGAGAGGAGGTCGCAAAACTCCAGGACATTGGATTCATCCGCCAAGTCATCTACCCCCAGTGGATCTCAAATTTGGTAATGGTCAAAAAGCCCAGCGGCAAGTGGCGGATGTGTGTTGACTTCAAAAATCTCAACAAGGCATGCCCAAAGGATAGTTTCCCGCTACCCCGTATCGATCAGTTGGTCGATTCAACCGCCGGACATGAGCTCCTCAGCATGATGGACGCTTTCTCCGGATACAATCAGATCAAAATGCACCCCAGCGACCAGGAATGCACCACCTTCACCACCGACAAAGGCCTCTACTGCTACAATGTCATGCCTTTCGGTCTGAAGAACGCCGGTGCCACTTACCAGCGGTTGATGAACGCCATGTTCGCTGAGCATCTGGGAAAAATCATCGAGGTCTACGTGGACGACATGCTAGTTAAGAGCATAAAGGCCGGCGGACATGTGACAAACCTCAGGATCATAGTAACCATTCTCTTGGCCTATGGTATGCGCCTCAACCCAGAAAAATGTTTCTTTGCAGTCACCGCTAGCAAATTCCTGGGATACATTGTCAGCGAGCGGGGCATCGAGGCTAACCCAGACAAGGTACAGGCCATCCTTAATCTGGCGGACCCCGAGTATAAGAAGGACGTCCAATGCCTCCAGGGCAAGTTAACCGCCCTTTCTCGATTCATCTCTCGACTCACTGATAAGTGTGCCCCATTCTTCAAACTCTTCAAAACAACGCACAAGAAGGTCATCGACTGGAATCCAGAATGTCAGGCGGTGTTCCAGGGCCTGAAGGAATACCTGGCGGCAGTCCCTCTCCTTTCTGTCCCCGTGCAAGGAGAAACCCTATTCATATACCTAGCGGTATCCGCATCGGCGGTAAGTTGCGCAATTGTTCGAAGGGAAGGCCAAGAGGAGCTCTCGGTTATCTATGCCGGCAGAGGCATGAACGGAGCAGAAACAAGATATCCTCCCTTGGAGCAACTGGCCCTCGCAATTATCGTTGCCGCCAGACGCCTCCGCCAATACTTCCAGGCTCACACGATCCATGTGTTAACCAATCAGCCGCTGAGACAAGTGATGCAAAACCCCGAACATTCGGGGCGCCTCAGCAAGTGGGCCATTGAGCTCAGCGAGTTCGACATAGAATATAAGCCAATAACCGCCATGAAGGGCCAGGCAGTGGCGGATTTCATCGCTGAACTCACCACCCGTCAGCCAGAACACGGTACTGAGCCAGAACCCGGACCAGAAATGGTAACTGTTGAGGCAACTCCCCTACGGTCAGAGTGGAACCTGTATGTGGACGGCTCCGCCAGCGCCAAGGCCAGCGGCGCCGGAGTCATTTTAGCAGGACCCGGGGGACTAAACGCGGAGTACGCGTTGAAATTCAACTTCAAAGCTTCAAACAATGTGGCGGAGTACGAGGCACTTATCGCCGGTCTGCTCCTCGCCATTGACTCAGGGGCTGACAGCGTCAACATATTCAGCGACTCTCAATTAGTCGTTAACCAGGTCAACGACAGCTTCCAAGCCAAGGACCAGCAGTTAGCGGCATACTTGGGATATGTCAAAACGTTGCTAAAAAAGTTCAACTTTCACACCATCACACAAATCCCCAGGGAAAAGAACGCCAAGGCTGATTCACTGGCGAGACTGGCAACCGCCCAGCCGCATCAAAGTCCAGCGGACACAAAGGTGGAATGCCTTGACAAGCCAAGCATCACAAAGACCCTAGCGGAGATCTTCAACATTGAAATCAACCCCAGCTGGATGGACGAGATCACTGCATACAAGCGCAGTGGCACATTACCAGAGGATAAGGTCAAGGCACGCCAAATTCAGCGGAGAGCAACCCGCTACAATATCCAGAATGGCAAGCTTTACCGCCAGGGGTTCACTCACCCCAACCTCCGCTGTTTAACCCCGGAGGAAGGAAAGGTCGTGTTGGCAGGAATCCACGGCGGGGAGTGCGGAAACCACTCGGGCGACAGGGCTACTTTTGGCCTACGCTTGGTGAGGACGCCCGGCAGGTGTCAAGATCTTGCCACAAATGCCAGCAGTTCGCTGATATCCCACATGCACCGGCGGAACCACTTTCAATCATCATCGGTCCATGGGTCCACTCTACATGGGGGCCTCGATTTGATGGGAAAATTCCCAACCGCCAAAGGACAGTTCAAGTACATCATTGTTGCTATCGACTACAACAGCAAGTGGATAGAGGCAGAGCCACTGACGGCCATCACTACCGCCAAGGTCATTCACTTCCTCTGGAAAAACATTTACTGCCGCTATGGTGTCCCACATACAATCATTACAGACAACGGCACACAGTTCAACAACGAGGAGCTCATTTCATTCACCGCCAATCTGGGCACCAAGATGAGCTTCGCATCTGTCGCCCACCCCCAAACCAACGGCCAGGTCGAAGCAGCAAACAAGATAATCAAGAAGCTGCTAAAAAAGAAACTCGACACTGCCAAGGGCTTGTGGGCGGAAAAGCTTCCAGAAGTGCTATGGGCCATCAGGACGACTCCATCCTCCGCCACTGGTGAAACCCCCTTTTGTATGACGTTCGGAACTGAGGCCGTTCTGCCTGTTGAGGTAACTTAACCCACCGCTCGGGTCGAGTGCTACCGCCCAGAGACCAACGGCGATGGCATCAACCTGGACTTGGACCTCCTAGAGGAAAAACGACACAAGGCCCATTTGCAAAACCTACAAAACAAGCAACGAGTATCGCGTTTCTACAACGCCAGAGTCAAGGCCCGGAACCTCCAACTGGGGGACTGGGTAATGAAGGAAGTCATTCCACCACCAACAAAACTCCGCCCAACTTGGGAAGGTCCATACAAAATAGTAGAAGTCGTTAGCCCAGGCACCTTCTACTTAATGGACAAGGATGGCGTCACTACGACCCACCCTTGGAATACCGAACACCTTCGGTATTACTACAAATAGTCATGTCGCTACCCAGGAGCATCTTGACTTAGCTAAATTTTTGTTCAATATTTAGCTAAGGGAAGCTACCCAACGGGTACATCCCCACTTTTGTTAACACTGACCAGTCAGTTATCAATGAAACGAGGAATTATTCAAACCATTGTTACCAAGTCTAGCACTGAGGGCAGCTGGCAACGCCAGTAATAGTCAGCGGACCACATCCGCTACGTTGTGCACTTGGACCAATCTTAATTCCTTTACTATTTCATTGATTGCAAAAGAAAATCCTAAGTCAAAACTCTAGCGGTATAGACATGTCATCACAAAACATCAAAAATTCCATAATTCATATATTCAGGGCTGGGACTCCCCACCCAAAAATATTCCTTACATTCAAAAAAAAAAAAAAATAAATAAATAAATATATCTTCAGCCTCAGCGGCAACACAATCATATGAAAGCAAGTCCGGCATCTCAGGGGTTGGCCCCGGCATCGCCTACTTCGGACTGCGGCGGCTGTACGCAGCTTACTTGTTCAGTCCCTCGAGCGGTGGGACTTGGCGTCTCTATGGTCCCATCCGCCGGAGTATGGTACCCACTGCCTGAGCTGCCGCCTCCTGCTGAGGGACTGGGTACTGGCGGGATTTTCTTCGTCGGCGCAACATTCTTTCCTTGCGGCGCCTTGGGCAGGGATGCCTTCGCCCAGTCAATGGCGCCCTTCGCTTGCAGCATCTCCACGTTCGCTAGGGCGCCGGCCTTCGCCGATTCATTCATCGCCTTTTTGTACTCCGCCGACTGTTTGAATTTTTCCACAGCGGCGGCGGCGGCTCGGCTTCCCTCTTCCCTCAGCCGGGTCACCTCACCCTCCAGTCTCTTCACCTCCCCTTGCCTGGCGGCAGACTCCCGCTGCAGGATATCAATTTTCTTATCCTTGGCGGCCACCCGCTCTTGCAGCAAGGCCATGTCCTGCTCCAGCTTGGAGACATGATCATTTCGTTCTATGTCCCGCTGGATAGCCACGTCTAGCTTGCCACGAGCGTCCGCAGCATCACAGTCCGCCTTCATCAGGCATCGCTCCACATCCGCCAGCCTGTCCTTGGCATCCACCAGCTCCCTCTCAAGTCTCTTAACCTCCTCCCGGAGCTGTACCTCAATTCGGGGTTGCTTGGAGGCCGCCAAGAACATTTCGTTCAGCCCAACCGCCAGGTGCCCAAAGGCTGAGCTAAAGGGCGACTGCTCGATCGCCGTTGGCCGCGTCATCCCTGCTAGACCGCCGAACCCCAACCGCTCGCACAGATGATAGAGAAACTCCTGCTCACTGTCGGTCATGAACTCGGTGAAGGCGGCGAACGAGTCCAGATCGCTCACAGGTCTTTCTCTCTCGGCCGTCATGGGGGCCTTCAACGGGTCCTGTCGGGCCTTCTTCTGCATGTGGACCTCGAGGGTCTCGTCATCATCCTCCTCCCCGGCCGAGTCGTTTTGGCGCCGCTTCCGCAGGATCCCCCGTCTATCTCCAGTGGGCGCAGCCCTGGACCCCTTGTGCGGTTGTCTCTCCACCGCAGTAGCGGCAGCCCCCGCCGGGTCCACAACTCTTTCCTTCTGTGGCCCACGTCGAGTGGCGACCACTCTGTCCTTCTGCGGCACGGTAGAGGACCCCTTTTCACCCCCGCCCGCATTTCCATCCGCCTGCACGCTGGGCAGACCGTCGGCCCCTAGGTGGGAGTGGTGCGGCATGGGCAGCACCACCGGAACCTCGGATGCGCTCACCTCCAGAGTCTCCGGGTTCACAACTGTCATTTGGGCCGCCTCCCCTGAGGCATACATCGCCTCCAAGAAATTGTCGATCTCCGCACGATCCATGGCTTTGTCAAAAGCGTCGCGGCTCGCTTTGTTGCCTGGCGGAGTATCTGAGAATATGCAAACACCCGTCAGCATTAACCAAGTTATCAAGAGATACAATGTGGCGGAGATCTCTTACCAATAACGCGCGTTAGTTGTAGATCGACCAACAACTCCCAGCCGGTGAGGAGACGGAAGTACAGCAAATTGCGATTCTTCCAACAGCCTTTGATACGCGCAACACGGCACTCTTCCTCACGCGTCAGGTTATAACACAGTCCCGCTACAAAACAAGAGGCAAGGCGTCAGTAAAACGATTGCAATACATATACAATAAACCGCCAACTATGTTCAGCGGAGATCGACAGACAACCTCGGATTGGCTGAAACTCCGACTTAATCCTAAACGTCGGCTCCCCCTCGTTGGACTCCACTTGATACTCCCACCCCGTCGTTGCCACGCAAAACGTCCCCCGCCAGTAGGACATCGAATCCCTCAAATTCTCTATCAGCTTGGGCGCTCCCTGCCGGCGGCTCAAGTTCACTTGCCCTCTGCAACCTTGGCGATTTACGTACACCAATTCGTAGAAGTGCAGTACCTCCGCCACAGTCGGCCCCTCGCACCCGGATAGCCGCCACAGTGAGTTCATCGCCAGCATCAACCGCCACATGTTGGGACAGATCTGCCCAAAGGCGACGCCGAACTCGCACACCAAGATCTGAAGGTTGGGTACAAGCGACAACGTCACTCCTTGGCGGAATATTGCCTCGTGAACAGCGGCGAACCCCGCTGGAAGAATTGAGGCCTTCTCATCCGCCGTCGGTTGGCGAAGTTTCACCACTCCCGGCAGCCGGTATATCCGCTTCATCCGGTTGACAGCGGCGGCAGTCATCCGCCCTCCCGCCTCGTCAACGGGGGTCCCATCCTGGAGAACCCATGCCGACTCTGTTTCCTCCCCCGTCACATTTCCCCCGTCAGCGGAACCACTGGCGGCGCTGTTACTTGCTAGCCGCTCCTCACTCCTATTCCGCGCAGCAGCATCCTCACCCGCCCTAGAACTCTCCGGACGCGACGTACGGCCCATGACTACTTCCCAGGGTATGGTTTGTAGCGGCTCGATGTCTAGCGGCTCTGGCAGTGAGGTTCCTGCACGGGCAGACGGACGCAACGAGTCAATAAAAACCCTATCCGCCGCACTGATTGACACGTCAGACCCGGAGTCCTCACTGCTCGAGATCTCTATGACGTTGGCCATCCCAAACCCTAAAACCCAAATCAGTTAGCCCACAGAAGGATCTAACCTATCCCTACATCAGGTATAGCAAAGAACATCACGAACAGCTACCCAGAAAATACCAAAATATGAACACACCCCCTCAACCCAGATTCAACCATCTAGCAAAACCCTAACTGACAACTCTCTGTCAAACACCATAACCTACCCCCAAATCTCACCCTACACCCCCGACGAACATCAAGAAAACCAGTTCACACACCAATCCCAGAAACAGCCACCAAACCCATAAATCGACAAAAACACGAATCCGACAAGAAGGATAACTAGAACACTAACCTCAGTCGTGAACTCTCTGGCGTACTGATGCTCGCTATGCCCCGACGACGGAAGTTTTCGTCTCTCCGACCACGAGAACTCCACCAACGCGCGGCACTCTCTCTCTTCAATCTGGGATGGGCAGAGCTTGAAGACGACTAAGGTTCGAATGGTTTTCGTGATGTCCCTTCTCGATGCGTTCCCCCCTTTTTATGTCCACATCAGAGGCTTTTGGGCCGTCCGCTAGAAAACGACATCACACCCCAGCCGTACACGTGTCCCCTGCTCGCACTAACCCTCCGGGTTAACCGAGGCGTCGCCTCGGTTACGAAATCCATCATTACTCGCATTAGTGGTGAGAAGACGGCCAGACTGAAGAGACGCGTCTCCGCACGCTAACCCTCTAGTTATTTGCCACGTGTCAACCGCCGTCAGACGAGGCGTATCATGGAAGCAATCACAAGTACACCCTTCTCCAAGTGACGGCCTCCGCTGGGCGAAACCCCGCCAGCGGAACTTCTCACTTGTCCTCTCCAAGTGACGGTCTCCGCTGAGCGAAACCCCGCCAGCGGAACTTCTCACTTATCCTCCCCAAGTGACGGTCTCCGCCGGGCGAAACCCCGCCAGCGGAACTTCTCACTTGTCCTCTCCAAGTGACTGTCTCCGCTGAGCGAAACCCCGCCAGCGGAACTTCTCACTTGTCATCTCCAAGTGACTGTCTCCGCTGAGCGAAACCCCGCCAGCGGAACTTCTCACTTGTCCTCTCCAAGTGACGGTCTCCGCTGAGCGGAACCCCGCCAGCGGAACTTTTCACTAGCTGTCATTCACGAAGTCTCCCAACAGCGGAACTTCTCCCTTGTCATCATGCAAACGGGGCGCCTTCCGCTACACACCTCTAGCGGAACCCTCTTTTATCTGGCAAGTCGCGTACTTTATTCAGCGCGGTACCGCTCAATAAAGTAACGCCAAGCACGTCTACTGGACGCTGTTTACTGCTATAAACCAGCGGGGGGACACCCGCCAGCGGCGGATCCCGAGGCCACGCCTCATTCTGACAAACGACCGCCACGCGGCGTTACAGTCAGATTGTCCCTACGGGACACGGGGACTAGTCAACAGTCTACGACGGCCCTGATCAGGTACGTTGACCCCCGTCACTCGGGTACTAAAGATTGGGCTCGCTACCCAACACCCTCTGCTCCGTGCAGCTCCCCCTCACCAAACAAATTTTGCGACCATCCGGAGGTCCATCTTAGCCGGGGAGTGGGGGACTCCCTGGGGGGCCTAGCAGGGGCCCGCCCGAAAGGGTATAAAGCGTTTGCTCAGTATTATCCATGGCTGACAACGCACTGACGCTAATTATGCTTTTGCAAAGTCTAGAGGAAGAAAACGCTTCAAACCGCCGATCAACTCCCCAACCAAGATTGCCCTCCTTGACTGGGGACTTGGGGGACTTGTACCTACATGTACGTTTGCAAAACATAATTAGCTATAATCAGCCACGCTCATCGTACCGCCAGAAGTATCAACTCCCACCAAAGTAATGTCCTACGAATAGACAGCCAGGCGGGCTACGGCCTGAACACAGGATCGTCCCCAGATCACCGCTGACGCACCGCCACGCGCTGCGCCAAGACAGCATCAGAAGCTACTGAAACTGGGAACTGAAGCACTTCAGTCCCACATCGAAAACAAGGAGAAGATCGGACCTTTCCTCACCTATAAAAGGTCCTCTTCTCTCTTCATTAAATTACGCATTAACTACTCATTTATTATTGTGCTGCCTATATGTATCAACTGACTTAGGCATCGGAGAAGTGAAGACCGCCCAACGCGGTCTCCCTCTGACGCCCTGTCTTTCATTTGGCAGCCAGCAAGGATCATCAAGTATACAGAGTAGCGGTCCGCCCACCGGACCTGAGTTAAACGGAGGTTTGGCTACCGCCAGACTTTGAGCATTAACACACATCTTGACCGTTCGGTTTGTAGGTACTAATGTATAGGTTATCTCTGCAAAATTTCAGCCAAATTAATGGTCGTTAAGACATTGATAACTGCCTTCAAGCTAGTACGATTCAAGTTTGACAGATTTAGTTCGTCCATTGGTTTAAGTGAGTTAGATATCTTAAAGATCATCAATTTGGCTGAAATTTTGCAGAGATGATCTATACATTAGTACCTAAAAACTGAACGGTCGAGATGTGGATATGAGACCGAAAAGTGACCCTAAACTCCAACCTCACACGTTAATTTCAGAGCGAGGCATCGCTC
This sequence comes from Rosa rugosa, assembly GCF_958449725.1. Classification (NCBI taxonomy): domain Eukaryota; kingdom Viridiplantae; phylum Streptophyta; class Magnoliopsida; order Rosales; family Rosaceae; genus Rosa; species Rosa rugosa. Next base: position 53,369,109 of record NC_084821.1, on the reverse strand, counting down.
TGGATAGGATCTGTATATATATATATATATATATCCCTTCTAGTGAGGGATCCCTTTTTTTATCTTTTCTAGGGATAGGGCATTTGACCAACTTTTCGATCATATTTTCGCATCTCAACCGTTCAGTTTTTAGGTCCTAATGTGTAGATCATTTCTGCAAATTTTCAGCCAAATTGATTATCGTTAAGGCATTCAAAATTGTGATTTAAGATTATAAGTATGAAAGGTTCAAGTTTGACAGATTTGGTTCGTCCATTGATTTAATCTAGTTTGATACCTTAACGGTCACCGATTTGGCTGAAAATTTGCAGAAATGATCTACACATTAGGACCTAAAAACTGAACGGTTGAGATGACGAAATGTGATCGAAAAGTTGGTCTAATGCCACATCCCTATAAAAAACAAAAAAAAAAGGATCCCTTAGTGGAAGGGTCCTCATATATATATATATATGGAGTCACGAATCTCAGTTGCAATGCAGGGGCCATTTGTTTTACAGTTCAGACAGGCAATTTTTACGAAGTCTATCTGTAAGTCCACTTCAGGGTGAACTTGCCTTTTGTGTGTCTGCATGCGCGTGTTTTATTAAACAAAAGGCACAATTTAACATGTTTGTGTTTCTTGGAAGTCCACAATTTAACATGTTAAACACTTGCCCTATATCATAGGAAAGTTTAAAATTCAGAGGACAATTGATTTTCCAAACTTCCCCAGAACATCATGATATAGAAACCCAAGGGAAGACCGATTATTTTCACTAAAGCAGGTATAGGTATGTTAGTATAGTATTGGCATTCCTTCTTCACAAAACTCTATTCATTAAGAAGCCCAAGGTTGCAGCCCAAGCCCATACTTGTTTAAATACAATTGTTGTGGTTGACTTGGTTGTCTTGCTATCAAAGACCCTCGTGAAGACTGGAAAATCAGTTGCTAGCAGCTTTCCCATCTTAGCATAATTGATCAATTGCAAATTGCTTCTTTTTCTCTTTGGGGGCTGCCTTGCTGTCGAAGACCAAGACCCAGTTTGAAGACTAGTTCAATTAGAACTTGCTACCTCATCAGTTTGCTGCTTTGCTACCTTGTTGATGTGCTTCCCCATCCCATCTCATCTTGTTGTCTTGTCCAAGATCAAGCTTCAAACTTGAAGTTCAAAAGAAGACCCCTCTTCCCATGGCTCAAGTAAGCTCATGCATGGCATCTCTTTCTCAAAGTCAATGGTTTTTCATGGGTTCCATTCCTATGTCAGTTTTGATTATGGAGCTTGAGTGTTTTGGCTTCTTGAATTGGTATTCCCAATTGAAATTAGGAGCATGGGTTTACATGGGCAATCTGAAATTATGGGTATGGGTTTACCTACTCCAATTGAGATTAAGGGTTCTTTGAGTGAACTGTCCTTCCTCTTCCTCCTCTATATATATGAGTTCTCTGTTCCTATTCTGTGATTGAAAACACTTGTGTGTTTCAGTCCCTTTGTTTATCAAGAGTCTATCTCTTTGGTTTTCTGCTTTTCAAAGTGTCTTGTTCCATGTTGAAAACAATTTGAAAAACACAAAACCATTCATGCATATTCATCTCTTGCATCCCATGAGTTCAGTTGGGAATTGTAAGCTTTAAAGGTGAAATCTCCAAGTCGAACTTGCTGCGTTCATAGCTTGTTTCATAGTTGAGATTTCTGAGTTGTATCACTTGTATAAACAATTAGCAAGTAGTGATTACACACAGCCTAGTGTGTCAGTCTAGGAAGGATTGCCGCGGTCAGTTCAATCCCTGTAGTGTAAACTTGTAATCTGTTTTTCATTAGTGATTTGGTTTTGGTCTTTCAAGTGTAAAGGTCACGCAGATGTTTTCCCTTAATAGGGTTTTACTGCGTCAACAAAAATCTGTGTTCTTTAATGCTTTAGTTGGTTTGCTTGATTGTTCAATATATTCTGTTCAGTATCAGCACTCAAGATTGATCACCCAGTTGCAATCCCTGAGAAAGTTTTGAACGAAAAAATTGGTTGTGAGCCTATTCACCCCTCTCTAGGCTCCTTCTAGGATCTTCAAGGTATAATGACAATTTACATAAAAAAGAAAAATTGCATGAGAAAGGAAGTAAATGGAAACCACCAGTACTAGTATATTGAACAAATAAGGGAAGACAAATTTCATTTTTGGAACTTGACCTCTCTTTACAGCAAAGCTGCTGAAGCCATATAAAAAAGGCTTTACATACAGATTTTGACTCGGTGAGATGAGAAACTTTTGTTCTTGGACAATTGCATGAATGCTACAGATGGAAAGGGAGGACATCTTTGTAAGTATCTATGGTACACGTGGTTGCAGTTTCACATATAGGCAAAGTAAGATGGAGGTAGGCCGGAGGCTGACAAATCAGGCACCCAGGAGCTTGAAAGGCTGAAGAATATAACTTATGTCTCAAGTTGGTAATCAGCACCACGCTTCACTTCAATCATGTTGCCTTATCATCTCAAGATAACATTTTTGTTCTTACCTAGTAATAGCAGAAGCAATAAATAATAAAAACGGCAGCAATGTATGATTTCATAAATTGCTCTGACATTGACTTTAGATTTACACAATTGTGCAGATAAGCCGAAGGCCAGGCCAAAATTTTCTTTGCATAAGAAAACTGGAGCAAAAAATTCATTAACTTGACGCTCGGAAATATCAGAATTGTACACACAATAAGTGAGCAGAAGATGGTTTTGGTTGCAAGAAGCCACAAAAAACAATAGAGAATCACCTCACAACTATTAAAAGATGATAACACTCACTTCAATGAAACAACACTTACTTCGTCTTTCCTTGTTGTCAAACTTGTTTATGCATACGAAACTATCAAGGGTTCTCTGGAGTCTTCTTTTGATGAACGATGATAGTGAAAGTACAATGCCAATTGTACAATTCCCAAAATTGTTCCTATCCCATTAGGAACCTGAAATTTATAGAAGATACCATTAGACAAGGGAAACTAGGACTATGTAATCTGAATTGACAGTTCCAAATAGCTACTTTTAAAGAATTGAGCAAAATCAGAGGAAAAAAAATTTCTGAAGAAATCTTACATAAACATACGGATCGTAATTAAAAATTCCATACAGAAGGAAACAGGTGCTCATTAGGAAGGTGGAAAGGGAGAGATAAAATGGCATGTACTCAACACTCTTTGTACGGATCACCAAGTTCTGCAAAAATATGTCAAGTAAGTAAATTGAAGTCACATAAAATAATACAAATTAAAAAGAATATATATACATTAATAAAGAAGTACTCTCTTTGCCTTGGATCAACTTACTATTATAAACAATGGAGAAGCAAACATTGATATAAGAGAAAAACAGCTAAGCAATCCAACGATTGTCTGTCGGAGAAAATGGTCAGATATCTGCAAGCTCCCAACGACTATGATTGCAAATAGACCAAAAACTGCTACCAGCAATCCCAGCATCCTCACCTGTGAGCAACATTAAGGGGAAACTAATGACAGATTAGAACATAGAAGGCTTTCAGAAACTTCATCAGAGTGACAAGTGAGCAATTCTGAAGATTGTGTAACCTTTTTTGGTTTCTCAGCATAGATTATGAAGAGGGTTATGTAGACAAATTGAAACACTGCACCAGCTGAATTGACTGTAAGAATCAATATGTTATCAGTAGATATAAGAGGCGATCCATACCACATGCTGATCATGCAGTTCAAAAGGGCATATATATATGGCAGCCCTGAGAACTCTTCAGTTGAATCATTTCTGATGATTCTTTTGAATGTGGGCCTGTCATTTATAAACAAAGATAACATTAACTAAAATCAGAAACTGGGGAGTAAATGAAACACAAAAACGCTTCTATATATATATTCTCCGGTTTTCTGGTATTGAATATTTCCAAACAGAATGAATTAATAAAGAGTGAAACTTACATGGGTGAAACAAACAGCCCAAAAGCAAAGATATTGCCTGCAACGAATAAAAGATTAGCATAAATGAGGACTTCTTCTATATATACAAACAAATGGTTAATACTACGATTTGTATACAATACATATTGTCACTAGCAAAACAAGGCGGAGCATCAGAGATTTGTTGAGAGAATCAGTAGGGAATTACTGGGTGAACCACCTCGTCATTTTATTAGATAATTCCTCCAATGTCCCACCCACTGAGGTGTTTTACTTTCTAATTCAAACATTCTGTTTTAGTTTAACACCAAATTACAGGAGTACTGACATTTGAAGTTGTCACTGGCCAAATTGTAACAGACTAAAACATACAAACTAAAGCATCGGCAATGCAGATTCGTTATTCAAAATGTTGCATGCTATGTACATAAGCAATGTAAGTGATGATCCTCATGTAAAGCTGCATCTACTGACATGGAATAATCCCAAATGCCGGAGTTCAACAGCTTAAAATATTAAGCAGCAAACTTTCAAAAAAACAAAAGCTTTCAGTCAAACCAACATTTACTTCTTGCTAAAAGAGTTGTATGCAGTTCTTGAAATATATTTTCCGGAATCCTTTTCAAGTCAGACAGTATATAGTCATGTCAAATTACACTTCAAACCAACACCAGTCAGAGAAAAAGGCATCAAAACACAATCAAGTTGGTTCCTAACTGCTGCAAAAACTTCACCTTTCACAGCAAAACTTTGGGCCACCGGAAAATTGAATGGGAGATCCCGTAGAAGATGCATAGTTTTCTTCTAATCAGTACTGATAACAATCATGAAGTTGACTTTCAGACCAAAATGGCAGAACCCAACAAAAAAACAAAGAAAGGTTCCTTTGCAGTTGCAAGAAATGCAAGAACAATAAAGCCTTGCAGCAAATCACAAAGCACAACAATCAAGCCCCCAAACAATAACCAGTTCAAGAGATTCAAACATGGGTTTTCCTCTGTTTAACTAAAATCAAATCCCAAAACAAGAACAACCCAAATCAGATAAGAGATTGAAGAGAACAATACCGGCAATCCCAGCTGCACATTTGGCAATTAGAAATGCGGAATATTGAGAAGAAAGAACCATCAAATCGCTTTCAAAACAGTACAACTCCTTTTCCCTCTCTATTTCTCGCTGATAATGAATGCTGCTTGCTCCCTCCAAAATCTTGGTGCTGTTTTTTCTGAAATTGCCACGCCAAAAAAATTTCCGAAAATGGCTGCCGAATTGTCACCTCCTCATATTTTATACTTAGACAAAACGTAGAATAGTGCCAACTACCGTGCAAGGCTGGACCTCCAACTTGATGGAAGAGTCAAAGAGAAACCGAGTTTCTTTGTTTTGGGCCATTTTTATTTGCACAGAGAGAGAGAGAGAGAGAGTTAATTATTGGGTGCTGAGGTGGGTGATGAGGACGAAAGGAAATGAATGAAATGTGCAGAACAAATGCATCCAAAGATGTCACATGTGGAATGGTCGTTGACATATTTCCATTCATGTACACACAAAGCAGGGGCTATTGACCACTTCCAATTTAGCAATCTTATCATGTTTCTCCTGATCTGACTTGCAAACCTATCAACCAACTATTTCTGGACTTCTAGGTTTCCTGTGTTAGTCTGGCAGTCATTAATATCAGTATAGCAAGGTTTCTAAAGTATCCGACTTTCCCTGGTGTTTTACAAGTGAAATGACTAATGAGAATATGAGATCTTTGTATCACGTTGTCTACATGGTTGTTGAAAGGTGTGTATGGATTATAAACTTAACCGAAGACCTAATTTATGTATTAAGTTCTCATCAATTAAGTCAGACTTATAGTAACTAATTAAAGAGTTCTGTTATCATTTTGAAAGGAAATACGTTCTTTAATCTTTTGTAATTCAGAATTGAAAAATTATTGTCTTTAAGTTTGTATTGGCTAACTCTACTACGATGTTGTTTTTAAGTATTGAAATTGTGAAGTTAAAAATTGTTAAATTATAAATTTTGTTGCGCTTTTCAAAAAAAAATTCTTTTCTTTTTGTTGTGATGCACCCCACTCAAGGAACTAATCCAACAACTCTAAAATCTAAAGCTTCAAACATGCAAAGCACTATAAAGCACTGAATCCGCCGCACAAAAAAACCCAACAACTTCATGGAGTAGTTCACCAGAAAAATTAAATCAACTTCAAATGCTCATGGGTAATTGAGTACATGACTAGAGAAAGAAGTATACAGTATAATACCCAATAACTTATCAGTCACACAATGCAAAGCGTCTTGGGTGCATCAAGAGTTAATTCCGACTGTTCACGCCCCGTGTACTGTTCACGCTCCGAATTTAACTACGATCCAGGTGCGTCTTGGTTCGTACTAGAATTTTCGCACACAATGATTAAAAGATAATCCCACAACTTCCATGCAGCCGAAAAAGAAAGGTGCATGTTCCAGAAATGAAGCTGAGATCCAGGACAATATCATGCCAGCGTTTCACAATTCTAGATTGACATTATTAGTAGTAATATTTTTTGATAGAAAGGGACTTGGTTTGTGGAAGTCAACATCTAAAGATCCTTCTGTATTTGTGAGATCATGCCCTGGAGGCCTGGACTTTTTTTTTTTTTTTTTTTGAGAAATGGAGGCCTGGACTTGGAGGGGGCTGTAATTGACTAATTGGCTTCAACCTTCATTTTGATTGTGTTTCAATTCAGCACGTTGCTCCAAGCCTGCAACCAGTCATGTTTTTTCTTCTTTTTTTTGTAAGGAAACAGAGTTTCATTAAAAGAACAAACTTAATACAACACTAGACCCAAACAAAGGGTCATATATTACAGACTAAAAGAACAAACAAACCCAAACTAAAACAGACTCTAAAGGCCCAAACCAGGCGAGCCCAAACTCGTAACCACCCAAACAGGGAAACAGCGAGGATGAAGACGCAGCAGCGTCGCCTGCACCATCACAGAGGAAGATGCGCCAAGCCGCAATAACCAACAAGAACTGGGAGGCCCCGACGGTGATTCCAGAATACCCAAACATCTTGAAACCAGAAACACAACGAAGAAGAACAAACCTCAAATCATCTCTGTCACAGAGAGCATCCTCTACCATCAAGAGTACCAGACAAAGAAGAGAAAGACGAAAACAGAGGGGATCCACACATGGATCGAAGAGACAGCCACCCAAAGGAGGAACAGTCCCTTGTTGCACCACCGAAGTCGGATTCGTGAGATCCACAGAGAGATCAAAGAGATAGCCATCGGATAGATGAACAATCCCCTGAGACACCACCGAAATCGGGATTGTGTGCGCTAGTGAGAAAACCTCACTTAAAGTTGAGCTCCAAAGAGCATATTTACAAGCTATGGTAGAAGGCATGAAAATAGAACTGCCGGAAACAGCAGAGCACAAGGAATGATCGATCTGAGGCATAAAGGGAAAGTAGATCTGGAGAAAGATAGGTTGGGTAGAGAGAAACCAACAGAAAAACAAACAAAGCTGATGGAAAAACAAAGGAAAGGGAAAACAGAGGCAAGAAGCCTCCGATCTAGGCCGGAACCTAGGCAAAATTGCCCACAAGGGGCGGGGAGATGCGCCACCGACTCTCAAGGTGTTTGAGAGAAAACCTGGGGCGAACCAGTCATGTTTTTTCTGGTTGCACCCATCTTGACCATAGTGATTTGATTTATTCTTTAACAATGACCATATTGATTTGGCAGTGCTAGGGATCACAAATTATTATACCAAAATTGAATCCCAAATGATATGACAACTGCAACGTAATCACTTGTGACTAGATAATTTCCTGTGTATTTATGAAAATTAATTCTTCAAGGAAAAAATTATTAGAAATAATATTGTAAATTAAATCTCTAATTGGCCAAACAAAGAAGATGAAGAACTAAATATGTCTTGCATTCAAATAATCAAATTCCCCACAATCCCAATACTCAACGGCTCCTACAATCACAAGCCATCATCATCCATCTTTGATACAACGTACTCCTCAATTTGGATTGCCTCCAATAGGAAGAGATAATGTGAAAACCACATTTGGGATAATTAGATCTAAAAGGAGACTGATCTCACTGGGTATTGCAATGGTGAGACCTAGGTCTATGAATTCTTTAGAAAGAGAGATTGGGCGAGAGATTTTCTCCTTTAGATTTCTTTGACGGTTTTCACTCACTTCAAGGAAATTTTAGTCTCCTTCTAAATCAAGTGGATTTTTTGAAATAAGGGATGGTGAGGCCGCCCTCAGACATTCATTAATGAAATTGATGAATACAAAGGGGGGACATAAGGCATGAACCCGATATTACAATACACCTCAAGAGAACCTCCCGAATAATAACAGGAGTTTCAACTACTACAATGTATTCGAGTGGATTAATTACCTGGGAATGTACCAGTAATGGTGGGTTAGGGTTTCAAAACAATGTTTTTTTATTTGTTAAGGAAAAAATAATAATACAAACTAAAAGTAATTATTGGAGACACGTGGAAATTACAAAGTGATGATATGGCAGTTGCCATGTCATTTGGTTGGTAAGTTTGGTAAAAAACTTTGGGATCTCTAGCATTTTTCATTTGATTAAGGGTTGTTTGGAGTAAGAAGGAATCAAACACGGGGGTCTACAGAGTGCTCCGCGAAAACAGGAGACATAAACTAGGGTTTGGGAAACACAGGGGATTTTTCAGCGCCGGTCCGGCGGCGCCCCCGCGTCGACCATGGCTTCTGGCCTCATCGACGAATGGCGGGTGTTGCCGTACTGGTTCGTGGAGTCTCGAGGCTTCAGGTTTTGCTTTTTCTTCATTGGTCTGGGCTCTGTATGATGCGTCTCTCCTCTCAGGCGGCAGCGCAGGCGTGGTTGATGGGCGATTGGCGATCGGCGACGGCGCAAACATGGAGTAGGTGGCCAGAAACCAGATCGTGGCGGCGGCATGCCATGGATTGTATGGTGCTGGTTATTGATCTACGTTGCGTCGATAGTCGGAGCCTTCGATGGTGGAGCTTTCAATGGTGGTTTCAGGCTCTCAAGCCGGTGGAAGCAAACAGGCGGCAGGGTACGGTAAATTCCTTACTGGTTTTTGGTTTGGGTATATGGTTTTGGCCTGGATCCCACCGAAAACAGGCAGGGGGTTTGGTGTGGATTGTTGCGTGGGTTGCAGTTCTTCGGCGAGGCAAGCTCAAAGGGATTGATTTATGGTGGTGGTTTGCCGGCGGAGCACCTGGAGAAAGAGAAGAGGATTGCAGCGGCTGGTTTGTGCTTTTGTTTAAGGTAGTTTTTTTTGTTAGGAATTTGGTTAGGTTTTCCTGGTCTTTAGCATGTCCCTACTCATTTGAGCTAGGGTTGGGTCAAATTGAGGTGCCATGGATGTGGTGTCTTTCCTGGGGACGAATTGGTTTATTGTTGGTTTCATCTTATGGTCAATGTGCTGACGAGCGATCCTTGCACGTGGTCTGGTACCTTTGGGACACGGTGTGGAAGAGGGCGTTGGTTTTTCTGGCGGTTGTCTATGATATAGTATCGATATTCTTAGGATTCTATATAGCACGAGAGGTTGGGCGATATAAGTGGTTAGGGGTTGGGCCCTTTCGGCTCATAGAGGTCATTCGATCATGACGGACCCGTAACTGGTTTAGGTTTGAGGGAGGAGAGTGGGGAATTCTTGTCCATCACCGGTCTTTCCCGTTTTATGTAATCTGGTTTATTTTAATAAAAGTTTCTTATTCTCAAAAAAAAAAAAAAAAAAGAGTAAGAAGGAATCTATAGCGAATAAAGGGTACATTCTCAATGTCATGACTAATACAATTTGAGAAATTTTATTAAGGGAAAATTTTGAGAAGGGTACATCAACTTAAGGCCACTATGCATTTCAGTACATCAAGTTCCAAAATATAAACTTTGGTACATGAGGTTTCAAAATCGACCCAGTATACATACACGACGTCAATGACGCCGTTAGTCTCGTGTCAGCTATCGTATTTCAAGGGGTAAAACGGTCTCTTCACATTTTTTACTCTGAGCACCCAGCTATCTCTCTTCTCTTATTCTGGGCACCCATGTCTCTCTCTCTCTCTCTCTCTCTCTCTCTCTCAAAATAGAGGGCACAGCTAGATGGCTCGTAGCTCGCACCCATCTTCTTCAGACCCAATTTCTCCACCACACCACCACGCAAACTAACCCACCTCCGTCGCCCAAAATCTCATCTTTGACAACAATTTCTTGATGTAGAAATTGCCCACCATCGCCCACATCGAATTTTCCATGAACTTGCCCACCATCGTCGCCCAAAATCCCATTTATATTAATCCTGGCATGTTTTGTCTTCCAACATTTACTGGAGACTCTCCAAATGACGTTGCAGTCTTCTTCTCCAATATGAAAGCCCTCTCACTTCCTCTTCAAGCTCAACCAAATAGTTAGAATCATACACACCCACCAAATCAGGAAGAGAGAAAAAGACAGACACAATCAAATCAAAAGCAACCCATCTGAGTAAGAAAAAAGAAGAGGGCAGAGGTTTCAACCCATCACAGCCACCAATTATTCCAGATCAAGCAAATGAGAACCAAAGGAGGACGAGGAGGAAATGGAGGCGGAGCAATGACGGGGAGATTTCGGCGACGGAAATTCTGGGAATTCTTCGATTTGGGGTTAGGGTTCTTCGTTTGGGGCTTTTCCATTCTGGAAATTTTGGGGTCTGATAGAGAGTGAGAGTCATGGGCCTTCTGAAGATGGCGGAGAGATATGGCACCGACCTTCTGCAGGTGGCCTATCTCCGGCCTGGTAAGCTTCCGGTCGCGGCCATGGAGGAAGAGAAAGGGGATGCGTTTGGAAGGTGGATGAGATATGGTGGTCGTGGACATGGAGGAGAGAAAGAGGATGGGTCTGTGTACATAGAGAGAGAGAGAGAGAGAGAGAGAGAGAGAGAGAGAGAGAGAGAGAGAGAGAGAGAGAGAGAGAGAGAGAGAGAGAGAGAGAGAGAGAGAGAGAGAGAGAGAGAGAGAGGAGAGAGGAGAGTGAGTGAGTCAGAGAGCGTGTGAGAGTGAGAGTGAGAGTGAGAGTGAGAGACTGAGGAAACTGAAAGTACTAAAGTACCTTTAGACAAATGAATAATGACATAAGGGTTAACACCGTTATTGACGTCGTGTACATATATTGGGTCGGGTTTGCAATTTGATGTACTAAAGTTTATATTTTGGAACTTCATGTACAGAAATTAATAGTGGGCCAAACTTCAAGTACTATTTCTGAAATTTTCCCTTTTATTAACACATCCCTAAATACTTAATACACATTCCAATTTTAAATACTTAATACACATTCCAATTTTTCTACAGTTAAAATCAGATTATATGGGTAAATGAAATGACTAAAAAGACATCCATATTAGAAAATGAACTATATTTGGAATATGTTTAATAGCTTTTAATTTTGTTATAAATTCAAGTTGAAATCTTTGTCATGAGTTCATGACAAGCTTGACTATTAGCAATTATGCATTACAAATTTTTTTACATATTTGTTTCATGGTAATTAATAGAAAGAAAATAAAAACTAGTATGATATATATAAACCCTAATTGGAATCTTCTTCTACAAGCTTGACTACTAGCAATTTTGCATTGCAAAATCCTTATGATTGTATATCTTGTTTCATGATAACTAATGGAGTGAAAATAACAACAATGTAGTTATAAACCTAGTTGGGATCCTCTTCATGTGTTCTTGATTATTTTTCAACAATATTGACTACCAGCAATTTTGAATAACAAAAGAGAATTTTTAAATACACACCCCTAATTACTTAATACACACTCCTTACTCAATACACCTACCATTTAATTTCTCATTCTAATATTTTACTAAATGCACAATCCAAATTACCTAAAATATCCTTAAACGAAAAAACCATGAAATACACTATTATTTAACTACATTAAGGCTACTATTTAATTTGATGAGTATATATAATTGACCATATTAATTACTTGTGTTAGTTATTGGGAAATCCATAAGGATTCATTATTGTTCCCTAAATGATGCTTAGAAATAGTTTTTGTATTATTTGAGTTCTCATCCACCAAATACCCTATTGATCAAGTATAAAATTTTGAGTCGAATATTCAACCAAAACTGTAACAGTAGTTTCTTCACAATGCCAGAACTACGAAGTTATCATTGGATGGTCAAACAAATTAATAATTACAAAGTTTTATACCTCTGATATTTTATGTTAGATAATAAATTGACTAATATATCGTAACTTTTAGAAAAAAAAAAAGGGACTAAAAAGTGGGAATAATGCGATATGTTTTAAAAATATTTAATGTCATTGATTTCAAAATTCTAAATTATATGGTCTCTCACCCCATTTAATTACAATTTATTTAAGGAAAATTTAAATTAAATGGTTTCTAACTTTATTCTTGTTTTAAATGAGGATGCCATGTATAGAAATTTATTGTGTTTATAATTATAGAATAATATAAGGAATATATGATTGTTATTATTTTTCTTATAATACATATATGTCTATTTTGGTCATTTAACGTACCTATAAAATCTGATTTGAAATATAAAATAATAGGGATGTGTATTAAGTAGTTTGGGGTGTGTATTTAAAATTTCTCATAACAAAATTCTTAAGATTGTACAGGTTTCATGATAATAATTGAAAGAAAATAAAAATTATTATGATGATTCTGATAATTAAATACATTTAAATTCATTATGATATATATAAAATGTTGTGATTATGATAAAGTTTAGCACGATGATTTTAATATTGATTTATATATAGTGATTTTATATAGAATTTTGAGATTAGAGGATAATTTAGGTAGTTTGAGTGGTGTATTTAATAAAATGATAGAATAAGAAATCAAATGTGTGGTGTATTCAGTAAGAAGTGTGTATTAAGTATTTATGGATGTGCGAATAAAATTTCCCATACAATTTAGGCAGTTACTTTAAAGATTGAAAATTCTATTAATTGTTGAGAGCAATTTTAGGCTGCGTTTAGGAATATTTATAAGCAGTTTAATTTTTTTTTTTTTTTTTTTTGAAAAAAGAGCTGATGCGGCTGCCCTCAAGCCTTGATTAATGAAACTGTCGAATACAAGGGGGGGACATTGAGCCTAAACCCCTGATTACCATAAGCATCTAGAAAATTTTCCGAAATAATATCGGAAATCTCTACAGGAGACTTGTATTCTAACAAGCACCAACTAGCGAAGAGTGCAATAGCTACTCCATTTGCTTTACCATAGCAGTGACATAGCGGAAAGATAACACTATATGTACCCCGCGTACAACCTAGCATAAATACATGTTTTAGCACAGCTTTCCTCCTATAAGCAGTTTAATTATAAAGCAATAGATAACAATGTGTTTGGTAAAATTAAAAACATTTTTTTTTTTTTTAACCAGAGCTTTTTTAGAGCCAAAAGCAAGTTCTCTCAGTCTAACTTACAAAAGCAACTTATTTTATACTGTAGCACTTTTTGTTTAAAGTTTAGCAAATACTTTGCCACTGTTTTTAATACTAAAAATTCAGTTTACCAACCAATGGGCTGCTTTACTTGACAACTACTTATTCTCATATCACATCATAAGTTAACTTATCTTATAAGCATAGTCGTACCAAACTGGCCCTAAGTGATTTTACAATGTTAGTATATAAGTTTGAAAATCGTGTAAGAGAGCAGGAATAGATAGGGAGAAGATGAGTTAGTTTGATGATTTCATTTCTAGATTCGGTGACGGAGTTAGCATTGTTACTTTGGGGCCGATAAGAGCCACTTCAGACTAATCTTTACATAACTCCATTCTTACCTACAATGAAGAGGAAGAATTGAGTGTTAGCATAGTCGCTCGAGCAGTGGTTAAAAGTGATCTCAACACCTTCACCTAAGAAAAAAAAACAGAGTAAAAACCTCAAATGGTATCTGAACTTTTGCGAAAGGTACTTTTTGGTACCTACGAATTTTTTTTTACCCCAAATGGCAGTGGCGGATCCAGAAATCTTTCTCAGTCAAGGCAAAATTATTAATAGACTTCTTTTCAATTGGTTTTCAAAGATAATTTTCTTATATTTTAATTGGAGTTATAAACTCTTAAATATGTAGCAATTACATACATGAAAATTGGAGCACAAATAGATATCACTTACTAAAGCAAAATTATGAAAAAAACAAAAATTATCAAGGGACGAAGAGAGAAGTATAGTTTGTAGTTTATAAAAGTATAACTATTATGTTATCTTAAAAAGAAAAAAGTTTATACAAAAAATATTTAAAGAAATACACAATTCTCTTAACCTAATGTAGAATAGTGATCGATGCTGATGCCACGAGCCTATGTTATATTTTTGACAAGCATTATCTATAATATATTTAAGAGAAGAGGGCTTGCTCACCGGAACTGAAATTTTTTACTAAAGTCAAAACTTAAATAAATAATTAATAAGAAAATTTATTATTTTCATGAACTAACTACCCACTTCTAGACGGGTGACCACCCATTTCTCCACACCCATAGGGCTAGTGTTATTTATAGTTAATTGTATTTAAACCTAGTTATGACTCTTAGCCATAATTAAAGATTTCAAACTACCAGGCGACATCTTTATTGGAGAGAAGAAACAGAAAGGACGTGCAGGGTTTTGTCCCCAACCCTCTTGCCCTCTCCTTCAGAAAAGAATTTTGCAGAACCCTAAGACCAAAGAGACTTCCATAGCTTCATTCTCAAAAAAAAAAAAAAAAGACTTCCATAGCTTATCTTAAGTTTCGAGGTTAGGCACCCTCAAGTGATCCAATCATGCGTTTCTCTAGGACACGTATCTGAAACTTCCCTTCACTAATTTCATCCTTCAACTTTTGCATTTGTTCCTATTTTAACCAACATTAGCATCAAAACATCACCACAAGGATACCAATCAGATTTAGAAATTTGCCTCTAAGATTTAAACGGATTTCTCACCCTAAGTTTTGAATCTTCTGGGTTGGTAGCTGCTTGCTCGGACAATCTTTTCAGAGAACTTGTACAAAGTGCTACCTCCCCAGCTAACACTTTCACTTTGTTAATGCTTTGATCCGTGGGGATCTATTTAACGATAAGTAAAAGAGAGAGGGAGAGTTGACACGAGATGTATAGTGGTTCGCCTCCGCATGAGCGGGAGACTACGTCCACTTGAATGTTGTACTAGTGTGTCGAGCCTTGCGGCCCAACGAGATTACAAGGGATGTAATGGGATGTCTTGAGTTGTGGGAGGAGGCATTCCTTTTATAAGTGAAGGAAGCCATCTCCTTTACTTGTTCTTCGATGTGGGACAAGTTTCCACATATTTCTAGTCTTTCTAACATGCAGAAAGCTATGTTATGGAGGCATCTTGGCAATGGCGGAAAGGTGGCTTCCCGGTGGCGGACTTGTGACTTCCGGATACCGCCGCGTAGCCTGAACATAGGGCTATACGATGGATGTCTCGGTTGGGCCATGCCATGTCTTGTGGATGTCCCAAAGTGGGTGTTACTTATGCTTGGTGACGTAGTAAATACTCCATATTATTGGAGGTATGTACACACTTGCTCACGAAGGAGATCCATTTGATCGGTTATTGTGAATCTAGTCTGCAAAAGAGTAGTTATAGCAAATCCAGTTAGCATTATATCTTCATGCTACAGTGTAATGCAAAAGCTACATATCACATTTATATTAGACTTATTAATTAGTTTAGCTGATGCAGGGAAGAAAGAGAGAGAAAACATACCCTATTTTACAATGTCCAACACACAAGCATGCACGCACAATTGCTTCTCATTATATTATTTCTATAAGCCCGTATTCACTTGGAACATATAATTATCTACGCAAAGCAAAAACCACGAAAAGATGGATGGAATTCCCCTTACTGGAGGCAAATGGTGACCACCAACTGCAGCACCAAAAAAATCACTAGCTTATTTGCAAAAAAAAAAAAATGCCAAGTCAACGATTTAATGATAAAGTTAATGGATGTACCGTATTTAGTAAAGGTGCAGTAATTCAGGTACCATTTGAGGTAAAAATATTCGTAGGTACCGAAAAGTACATTTCGCGATTGTTCAGGTATCATTTGAGATTTTTACCAAAAAAAAAACAATTAATTTAGGAATCTTGTATTTCTTAAAATTCAGATGCTTAAGATAATTTATAGGCTAGATTTCTACCATTACTGTAGTTTGGTTTTTTTTGTTTTTGACTTTGTCAAGGGGAATCCAAAGGTTTCCTAGGCCCAAGATAAACCCCTTCGGCGCATGTGAAATGCTCTAACTGTGCATTGCAGCACAATGCCTGGCCACTTTGACAGCTTCGGGGTTCGAACCTAGGTTGGGGAGCACACCCAACTAGACAAGAACCACTAGGCTACTTGCAGTGGTTTACTGTAGTTTGGTTATGTTGGGCTTTACCCCAGCACATTTGCTTAACTCCTGTTTCGAAATGCGTACACTTCACAAGTTCACATCTATCGATCACCAAACTTGGTCGAAAGAGGACATTATTGATTCATCACCCGATTCGCACCCAAATATTTGGCCCAAACGGAAGCCGTGACAGGCTTTGGTTGGCCCAATAACAAGAAGAAAATTGTGATCCGAGTGTCTGTTCACCTCCAAATGAGATGCGAATCATTGCAGATGTCCCATAATTGAGTCACAACGTGTACAGCAGAGACTCACATAATCTAAGTTTTTTTTTTTTTTTTTTTTTTGAAATCCTAAATCTCATGCAGGCCCAAAGTGGAAAACACTAGGCTCGATCTGAACCTATAGCCCAAGGTACAATGAGCTGAGTATGGCAATTGTTCTGGCTGACTGATCACTCAGCCTATGCATTAAACTTTAAGTAGTAAAACATTTTCTGAAAGCTCACTATGTAAAACGTTATCAAATGGGCCTCGAACATTAGCTCCAAATGTGGATGCGTTTATAAGAAGAAGAAAAGAAAGCCATAAAAACTGTGTATAAAAAACGTATCACTTTCTAAAACACCGAATACGTTTTTTCTCCAATTTCTTGAGAAAATTCACAGAAATTGACTGGAAACCTTCTAGGTGGTTACCATTTCAACAACAGCAAAAGAAGAAAAATCAAAACAAGAAAAGATCTCACAAATTGAAAGAGCTCGATCAGGAAAGCTTTTCAATCTCCTAACTACCGTCCTCACCATTAACCAATTTCGAAATCAGAACTAAACCTCCCTCAATTTTTGATTAGTGGATCACTAATCACCTGATATTTTGATAACCCATTAGCCACTGTCACCGTACGTGTCAACCCCCCATTGGCTCCCCTCATCAAGTCCACTTGGCAGTCCTCGATTTCACTTGTCTCTTGACCTCATAGGATCACCAAATTTGACTTATCGTCCCCAATCTTTGCGCACAACCTACCCCCCTACAAACCAGGCCGCCCCCCCAAAACGTGCTCCGCCATTTCGCAATTCCCCCACCACCCCAAGGGCATTTTCGCCCATTCACCCTCTAATTTACAGAGACGCGTATATATAGTCTGCGCAGAAACCTCATCACCTCCTTCCTTTTCCTTCTCACAAATCGCTCCGCGGTTCTCTCCTTCATTTTCTTCCCTGTCTGAAATTTCCCTCAGTCTTCTCCGTTTCTTAGCCTCTTGAGGCTTTTTTTTTTTTTTGACCCTCAATTCTCTTCTCTGGGCTGGTCTTCGATCTTGATCCCCAAGTCAAAATTGTAAGTCTTTTTACACTACTAATGCTCTGTTTTGTGTAATTTCCTTGTGGCGTTCTGATCGCGTTAAAGATTGGGGCTTTGGTTTAGTTGGATTGGAATGTGATCTGGGTCTGTTTCAATTTTTGGATCTGTGATTTGTTTCTAGGGGGTTTTTCTATGTTGCTTGAGCTATTGGCTTTCGTTTGTTGACGCTACATTACTTTGTTTTATGATCTGGATCTGCGTTTTGAGGTGTAACTAGAAATGGGATCGGATCTTAATGTGATTTGATATGAACAATTTAGCATCTTTTTGTGAATTTGCATGATCTGATTAGTGATGCCTTAATTTTGGTTTTTGCTTGTGGTGTGCTGTTTGGTGTTGATTTGTTTTTGGTTAGTGAAGTTGCTTGTGGGTGAAATAAGAGCAGAAAAGAAATTGAAGCTTGATCTTTAGTGTTTGTGACTCGCTAGAAGATTGAAGAGTCATTTGTAAGGGATTAGTTGTAGAGGATGTACTCTGATTTGGTAGTTGAACTTTTAATGGATCGAATCGAATCGAAGTCGATGGAGTGCTTGGTTTTATTATATATTTGCTCTGTTTTGACAGAAACCAATGGGATCTGTCGATCATTTAATTGATCTGTTGTGTGCGGTTATGAAGTTCTAAAAATTATGTGTATCTAGCGTTTTTCGGTCGATTTTCACTGCTCTATAGGTTATTGGGGCATATCTTTATGTTGTGTAATTTTTTTGGTTCTTATTATAGTCTTTTGTTGTTTCTTCTGTAGAAGTTGCCTTGACATGGCTTCATATACGCCCAAAAACATCCTCATAACTGGGGCAGCTGGCTTCATTGCTTCCCATGTGGCCAACCGGCTCGTTCGCAGTCACCCTGAATACAATATCGTTGTGCTTGACAAGCTTGACTATTGTTCGAATCTGAAAAACCTCCTTCCCTCTAAGTCGTCGCCCAATTTCAAGTTTGTTAAGGGGGACATAGGAAGTGCTGACCTTGTCAACTATCTCCTCATCACTGAGTCGATAGATACAATAATGCATTTTGCAGCCCAGACCCATGTCGACAACTCCTTTGGCAACAGCTTCGAGTTCACAAAGAACAACATCTATGGCACCCATGTTCTTCTAGAAGCATGTAAAGTCACTGGCCAAATCAGGAGGTTCATCCATGTTAGCACAGATGAGGTTTATGGTGAGACTGATGAAGATGCTGTTGTAGGAAACCATGAGGCATCTCAACTCCTCCCAACAAATCCATACTCTGCAACGAAAGCTGGAGCAGAAATGCTTGTTATGGCATATGGCAGGTCTTATGGGTTGCCTGTTATAACGACCCGCGGAAACAATGTTTATGGACCAAATCAATTTCCTGAAAAATTGATTCCAAAGTTCATTCTCTTGGCTATGCAAGGGAAACCTCTTCCCATTCATGGGGATGGTGCTAATGTGAGGAGCTACTTATACTGTGAGGATGTTGCCGAGGCTTTTGAACTCATTCTTCACAAAGGAGAGGTTGGCCATGTGTACAATATTGGGACAAAGAAGGAAAGGAGAGTTATTGATGTGGCCAGAGATATATGCAGACTTTTCAATGTGGACTCGGAAGCATGCATCAAGTTTGTTGAAAACAGACCTTTCAATGACCAGAGGTACTTCCTTGATGATCAGAAGTTGACGGTGTTGGGGTGGTCAGAGCGGACTACCTGGGAAGAGGGGCTGAAGAAGACTATAGAATGGTACACTAAGAATCCTAACTGGTGGGGTGATGTATCTGGGGCACTGCTTCCTCATCCACGAATGTTGATGATGCCTGGTGGAATTGAGAGACATTTTGATGAGCCTGAAGAGGAAAAATCCGAGTCTTATGTCTCAAGTAATCCTCGAATGTTGGTTCCCCCTTCCAAATGCTGTGGCTCTCCTCGTAAACCTCCTTATAAGTTCTTGATCTATGGTAAGACTGGGTGGATTGGTGGTGTACTTGGGAAGCTCTGTGAAAAACAAGGGATTCCTTATGAATATGGAAAAGGGCGTCTTGAGGATCGGTCTTCACTTGCTGCAGATATTCAGAATATTAAGCCAACTCATGTGTTTAATGCTGCTGGTGTGACTGGTAGACCTAATGTTGATTGGTGTGAATCTCATAAAGCAGAAACAATTCGAGCCAATGTTGCTGGAACCCTAACCCTAGCAGATGTTTGCAGAGAGCATGGGCTCCTTATGGTCAATTTTGCGACTGGGTGTATATTTGAGTATGATGCTAAACATCCAGAGGGTTCAGGGATTGGGTTCACTGAAGAAGACAAACCCAATTTCTTTGGTTCTTTCTATTCAAAAACCAAGGCCATGGTAAGTTTCTTGGTATATCTGATTTTTGTTTATTTCTTTTCTCTTCTAAAATCTTACATTTGTTTAATTATTTTATCAGGTTGAGGAGCTATTGAATGAATTCGACAATGTTTGCACTCTTAGAGTTCGAATGCCCATCTCATCAGACCTGAACAACCCACGTAACTTCATCACCAAGATTTCTCGTTATAACAAAGTGGTCAACATTCCTAACAGCGTGACCATCTTGGATGAACTACTACCTATTTCAATCGAGATGGCAAAGCGGAACTTGAGGGGTATCTGGAACTTCACAAATCCTGGGGTCGTGAGCCATAATGAGATTCTGGAAATGTACAAGCAATACATTGACCCAAGTTTCAAATGGGCAAACTTCACAATTGAAGAGCAAGCCAAGGTTATAGTTGCCGCCCGAAGCAACAATGAAATGGATTCATCCAAGTTGAAGAAAGAGTTCCCCGAGTTGCTACCAATCAAGGAGTCGCTGATAAAGTATGTCTTTGAACCAAACAAGAAAAGTTCTGCAAATTAAGCAATATTCAGTAATAGACCTCAGGATGAACTCTGCCTTTTCAATTAGATGATATGCTTTAGATTACGTCAATTTAGTTTAATCAGTACCAGTCATTATTCATTCTTAGCCTTGTTTCATTATTTGTACTGTGCTCTAGGGTGGTGGGTATAATTCTTCTGATATTTGTTTTCTTGGATGTATCTTGATTTCCTTTGTGTTCCATTTTATAAGAAATTTTCAACAGGTTCCCCTTTTGATTATGTTATCTGTAACTTTTTTATTCTGTTCAATGAAAGATGTTTTGTTTAATTTTTTCCTGACCAGGCCTGTTGTTCTAGATCCTAGATCCACAGTTTGGGATTAGGGTTCTGTATCATGATTCTTGAAATTATATGTGTATTTTTTCCAAACTGAATCCTTTGTTGGTTCACTTTCTCTGCAAACAACTCTAGACACACGCTTGTTCTGGCCTCGACCCACGAAAAGCCTTTAGCAGCTGTGAAATCAAAGCTACAGGCTTTGATCGCGTTGTTGTAAATTTGGTGCAGAGCTGTTATGAATCTACAGGCTTGCAATGTCCTTTATCTTTTGCATGTTGAACAACAAAACTTTAGTCTCTCTTCTGTTGACTAAAAGTGTGAGAAGCGACTAAAAGTGTGAGAAGCTCCGATGGAGGCACACGACTCTTATAATAAGGCTATGCCTCGCTGGAGCTGCATTGCTACATGACCGCATTTAAAATTGGTAAGCTTGGCCTGCTACCTGTACTAGCCTACTTGGCAACAAGCTTTGCTCTGCCTTTTCTTTTGTTCAGGACCAAAGTATAAGCGATGCCTTCATGCAATTCACCATGGTTTGGACTGCAATTTCTGAAGTCTACAGCTGCAGTTTCACCGCCGAGCACTACAGTCAGTTCTTCGGTGGCTTCAGCTCGGGTGGGACAAGAAGATTTGGTCATGGACTCGAGCATCTAACCAGCAGACTCCCTACTGGCTCAGTCTATTGGTCTTTGCAATAATCAGTTCAAGTAACAAAGTTTGTCAACCCTTTTCAAAAAAAAAAAAAACAAAAAAAACAAAGTTTGTCAACAAGCAACAATTATCGAGCCTTGTTCTTTCACACAAAACTGACAATTATCGTGGGGGAACATTTCTACAGCCCTCCCTGTTGAAAATTCACCCTCCCCACAAAAGATGGGTGCTGAAAACTTCTGGCTGAATATTTTCCCTTTTTTTAGTAAAGCTTTAATCATCACTGGTTTAGATGCAGCAATAAAAAGAATTTTAGGGACTACTCAACACAGAGAAAAGGAAGGTTGGGAACAGAGAAGGGGAAGGGGTTAGAATATCTACAAGGCAAATGGAATGAGAAATACACTTCTCTGAAATGTGAGAACATTATTGAAAATCTGAAGATGCATCAGCCAATTCCTTCAGAAATGAGACAACATCATCTGACGACTGAAGTAGAAATCGAGCATTTGTACGAGTCCTCCCAACAGAACAAGAGTAGTAGTTCTCCTTCTTGAGGTCTAGTACATTCCAAGAAATCTTTTCTGGAGATGGCCACCTTACACTCCCAGAGACAGCAGATTTCTTCTCAGGATTTGGTATAGGTCGTTGTGTCTTGCTCTGCGATGATTTCGACCCACTTTTATTTGCTGGAAGCTTCAAAGAAGATCTTCTCTCACCAGGTGACTTTAGTCTGTCAGTTATCTTGCTTCTTGGAAGACCAATATTTTCAGTCGGGGGATCTGGCTCGAAAAACGAGTACACATCTTCATCCTGAAGTGAAGATGAGTAAGTATTTAAAATACAGGTGTTGATGGAAATAAGATGAACTACAAACCTATGCTCACGTTGTTTTTTTAATATCAAACAAGGCAAAAGAGAAGGAGCATGGCAGTATAGCATGTTACCATTATTTAGTGAAGTTGTTCGGACTGATAAAGTGATAGTATAAAAAGGCATACAAGGATTAATAGCACATTCAGAGGTTCAGAAGAACCTTAACTAAAGCAACAGTGATGATATGATTTGTAAGATCAGAAAGAAAACCTTCTGAATAGAACACGAAGAATTTAGCTGAGAAACGGGGGAGGTGCAATTCAGTGGGATGAGAAAGTTACCTTCCCAAGAAAATGCCCAATGCACAGTACATAATCAATGGGGGATGTCATGGATTTACTGTGAACTATTTCTCCCAATATACGGTCAATTGCTGCACCCTGAATTGATAAAAGTAACTGGTCAAAAAAAAAAAAACAAACAGACAAACAAACAAACAAGGAAAACTGCTGTATGAAACTATATAAAACATATAAAGAAACATTCACCTTTGTGACACCAACTGCTCGCACCTCCACAGACCGGCTACCTTGAACAACATCAACAGATGCATTAGAAATTGGACCAGTCCAGAGGTGCTGCAACATATCTCTCGCTTGAAGTCTTCCAAAATCAACATCTGCAGTTACATTATAGGCATAAGAACCAGAAATCAGAGTAGACAAAAGTGCACCTTTTCCGAAAACGATGAAAATGGGTTAAAAACAAAAGCTAGTACCTGCATATTTGTAATTCCACACAAGGGAAGTGTCACGAAATTCGAAGTGTGACCGGGGTGTTCTCTCTGTAAAATACTCAAAGACATGCTGAAACATAGCATCAACAGTGTAAGTCAGAGAATCAGGATAGTATGAAACAGAATATAGCTTTAATTCATGATCACCTGCACACTTTTAAACCATTCCAATGATTCCATATTCGAATGTTCAGGCATTGTTGTCATCCATCCTCCCTTTGTAGGACGTAAAAACATTCCATTTTCAGCTGCCAACCACATGTCAAGCTCCCCAAAGTACTGTAAAAAATTCTGTAAAAACACTCGAATAAGAAGAGGATACAGTAAGGGTGGTCAGGAATTCAGATTTGGAGATCACTTACTTTGTCTAAGGTAGCCCTGTCACTTCCACTGAGGACAACAATAGTTGTGTTTGGATCATTGCAGAGCGCTGTCAAGGGTTCTATCAAATCTGGATGCAGTTTTAGTTCCATTTCTTTTATTTGATCGCCTCGTCTCTCAGGTGTGTCCACTGGTTCAGTTAAAGTCGCATTGAATCCCTATGTACCAATATTCAGAAAGATCAGGAAAAAGAAAATGTCCACCAGATGTTGAATTTGATACAACCTTTATTTATAATGCCTAAAAACAACCACTGCCCAAAATTCAAGTAGTATTAGATCCCAATCTAATTAATATTGAGACAATTCTAGGACAGGTGATCTTTATGTGCAGATGCTTCCTATGTTTGACAATGACACCATTCAGAAATCTGATACCTAATCAAGAATTTGACAATCAACGCCCTTAATTAACATGGGGCATCCCTGTCAACCTACCAGTATGAGCAATCGATTGTTTGCTCGCAAGTAACGTTGAATTGTCTCCCTGTTTGGAAGTGGTGGTGGTACCTGTCTCGTCCGTATTTGCGCCTCTACAACAGTATCATTCAGCTCACTGGAAAACAATAACAGGAATATCAAATTCCATTTGACAACCCATCTATTATTTGCAAAAGACAAGCATATCCTTATTCGACTATACTCATATATGTATATATCATATTGAAATCATTGTTTGTCTGCTACACAAAGAATACTGTAATCATCCGATTACCATGTCCTTGAACTCACTTCCTAATTTGAAGCTTACACATACTTACCTTTCTACATTTAAGATCTATATATGACCTCTAGATTAGATTAACAAACAATTTCCTTCAAGTTATATTGTTAAGTACCTGAATTATGTAGTCATGTAATAGCTATCTTAATTTTGTTAAAAAAGCATGTATTTAAGCAAGGTTGTAGCACACACAGTGAGGATTTCTATACTCTTCACAATTATGGCACTCCAACGTGTATACCTTACAAAAGTTTCAGCCCATTCCTGGGCAGTGTGGGTTGTCACATGTGCAAAGTTATGCCTATGTCGCTTCTCTCTCTCTTCAGAGGACATATTCAATGCTTGGCCAATTGAATTGGCAACTTCTGTGATGTTCCATGGGTTCACTAGAATTGCTCCGGCACCTAGAGACTGTGCGGCACCAGCAAACTAACAAAATGCATTCGAAGTGTCAAAAGCTGGAAGAAAAAATGAGGAACTTTTTAAATTTAAATAAGTACAGAACTTCACCATAATTAAGTACAAAGTTGCATCTTTTGATGGTATTTAAATTGCAATGGAGATATTACTGGGTTTCTACATTCCAAGTCCTTCATTGCAGTAGATTTCTCATTCTAAAGTTCCACACCATTTCCAAAAGGTTTCATGTATTGACAATTTTCAGTTCTAGCCTAGCCTCTAATCTTCCCCTGGTCATATTCAAGCCATGTAAATCCATAAAACAAAGAAAGGGTAACTCATACTTAATTTTGTTGGCATGCAGAAAATAGCACTTAAAGATAAGTGATAAGTCAGAACTGAAAAGTACTGAATGATATGATACTTGAATTTTCATTCGCTTGGATATCAAGTGAGCAACAACCATGGCATCAGATACAAGTGTAACTCTTTCTTCACAGAATCAGAGACACTTTTACAGAACCAGTTAATATCATTTCAGAATCTCAAGCTTATTTGAGTCATGATCTGTATCTTCTTTTTTTCGTACTATTTTCAATTTTAAAAAATAGTACTCAAAATCAATGCAAATTATGAGAAGAAAAAGGAGGAACCTTGAAAGTTTATAGTTATTACCTCACTAAGGATAAGGACCCCTTTCTTTGCATCTTGGCATGCCACATATTCATAACTGACAAGATTCATTCCATCCCTGAGGGATGTGACAAGTGCTATGTCTGAACAAAGTGAAAAGAAGTATAATCTTAGGATGGATAAATTGTTAACTAGAAAAGGGGCATACAAGTTATCTTAGGTACTTGTCTACTAGACATGGAACATAAAGAATGATAAAAATCTGAAAGACCAGAGAACAACATACTGAGAAATCTGAAGATCAAAATCTAAGAGAAACAGATACTTTTCAAAGGAAAGGATACTAGTCACATGAAATGCAGACAAACGAAGTATTTTTCCAAGTATACTCCAGTAAGTTTATGACTGACAAATCCAGACCAACTATGTGGACTTTATCAGACAAGCAAGACAAACTAAAGAATCCAGAAAGCACCACTATTCTGAACTGAAGACATATAACCTTGCCAGCACAATAACAAAAAGAGTGCCACAAAAATTCTGGGTCCAAAGAAACAGGGCATCAAAGTATGTAGAATAGTACCAGTAACAGCATACAGTGCACATAATGCATGAAATTCGAGAGAACGATCCTGTACATAAAGTGAGAATTACTTAATGAATATATAATACATAGAAGGATATGAAGAAGGTGTCATAACTACATTTAGTTGAATTAGTTATGTGTGAGACTATCATGTAAGCTTCTCTTTTTAAAAGTCAAGGGCATACCAGGTGATGTATAGGGACAGTGGTCAAACTTCCAAATCTGCCATTAATTCGTCCAACAATTTCATGAACCTGACTTGTAAGTTTCTGATCTGTGGTAATGCAAAATTAGCAGGTTATAACTCCATAATAAGAGAAGGCATACAGAAACAAAAATTAAATGAGTCAGAAAATATTATGGATGCAATGAGAAAGAGGGACACCACTTAGCCAAACAAAAGTCATAAACAAACTATTTTTCGTATATAAATAATCAGTTACATCATGCAAGTTACATGGGCAAACAACAAAATGATTAAAACTAAAATGACAGGCTACATCATGTAAGTCATAGAAGCAGCAGCAGCTCAGTCAGATTCAATCACCCAGCACGAAGAGGATGGCAGGTGGAATCTAAAGACTAGTCTCTCCTACATGCAGATAAAGATACAAAAGCACTTGACAAGGCATTTTAAGGAAGGGACATACACTCAGGAACATCTGTTCTTGTTGGCACTGCAATTTGCAGCAAAACCACTTTGTCACGCCAATTTGGGTTTTCCTCAAGAAACTTTTCAAACGCCAGTATCTTTTGAGGGATTCCTTTAATCATATCAAGCCGATCAACACCCAACATTACCTGTCATGTCAAACAGTCATAACATTAGAGCAACTCCAGCAAAGCTTCTCTCTCTAGGTAAAGCTATTTTAGCTAGCCAATTTTAAAATCTATCTCCAACAGTTCTGTCTACTTTATCTAGCTTCAAATTTATATCATTTTTTGAGTGAAGAAAAAAAAATCTAGGTGTATTTAGATCTTACACAAACAACTAAAAAGCAATGCTTTAAAAGAAAAATAGTATAGAGCCTCTCGCTCTCTACATTTATGAGCCATTTAGAGAGACTGCTGCTGACTGATTTTTTTAAATGTGCTCTCTATAATAGCCAAGAAGCCAAACTAGAGAGTCTGGTGGAGTATAGATTAAATGAGGAAGTCATCATATATTCAATAAAGACAAAAAAAATCATCTTGTGAATTAGACAACATGTGCATAGAATAATCCAGCAATGTATTTACCTTTTTTCCCTGTTTTGACTTGGTTGTTAATCCAGCAATGTATTTACCTTTTTTCCCTGTTTTGACTTGGTTGTTATTTGTTGTCTTCATATGTTATGTATAGGGTGTAAAAAGACCACATACATGGGAAAGCTGACCTACAGAAACTATTAAGTATATACATGCAGAGTTGCTTCACCAATACCTCGCCATATGTAAAGAATTCTAGAGAACTGAAGACCCCAATACCTCTCCATCACTAGTCCTACACTCAACCTATACCCCTAGTCATCCTTTAAAAGGTTTTACTTCATAATTCAGTACAACTAGAAACCAATACCCAACATCCATGGCCAGTGGTGGAGAGGTACCTCTGGGGTAAAAGGGCCAGTGGTCATACTTTACAATTTGTGTTTGAGTAATATCATTCAAAAATCAAAATGCGTTTGCGTGCAACAACAACACTTACCTTTCGCCCTGCAAATCTTTCTTTCAGTTCCCTAATGTGTTCTTGGACTTGAGGAACCTCAAGTGCTCGAATGAAGCGATCTGAATCTATTCCAATAGGAAACTGAAATTTCAAGCACAGAAAACTAAGCAAGATTTGATAGTGTGCATATCTCTGATAAAGATTAAATTTTGTTTGCTGTTAGAAGTAACAATTAACCTCAAAGCAAAGAGTAAAAAAAATTTAAAAAAAAATACAGGTAACAATTAGAGAGCGATACCGCAGCCACTCGAGTAAGCCTCCCTTGATCCTCAACTCCTTCAGGCGTACCCTCAAGCCCAAGAATGCGAGTGCAGGCACTAACAAAGTGTCGTGCGTAGTCATAAGTGTGAAAACTGAAAAGAAAATAAATGTAGAATCAATATGCACAAGTAATTTGTCTGATTCAGTGAAATAAATAAATAAATAAATATATATATATATATATATATATATATATATATATATATATGACAATAAAATGAAGGAGAGCCAATTAACTGTTTTTTACAGAACATATAGAGTGCCAATATAAGTGATAAGTTTAATGACTTAATTGTTAACTTGTGCAGTCAACAACAGAAATTCCTTTCCTAGTCATTGGATGATAATTATTGCTTCTTCATTTTGGTCATTGAAATAGGGCTGAAAATATCTGCCTTGAAACTCATTTCATAATGTGATGAAACAAAAATGGATTGACAATATAACAGTACAGAACCTATTACAGGTTACCACTCATCGATGGTTATTCCAGATTTTCATAAATCATAACATTATTTGAGAGAGAAACAACAGTATTAGTTTACTTGATTAAAAAAAAGAAAATAAGAAAATGTTGAATAATATAATTAGGGGCTTCTAGCCATGTGATGCCCACATATCATGGTCAGTAATAGAAAATTATGTGGCAATAGAATATAGCTTGAGCACATTAAGAGCAAACTATTATCATGGCTGAACGTTAATATTATGCATCAAGCATGATGGTCAGATAGGATCAAAGCCTTGCAACAGAGTTATCAGTTATTTGCTGATATTCTTGACAGATGGCATAATCCCCAACACTGATAGTGCTTTTGGCCGTTAATATAGATAGTATGCACATTATGCTAGTGGAAACATGAAATACTTTCCCAATGTATATTCACAGATTACCAAGCTTGAGAAATCAAAGGATATGCCAGCTGCCAAGCGGCACTCTGTATCAACTATCTTAAGCAAAGTAAATCACATTGAGCAGAATGTAACCAATACTTACCCAACTAAATCAGCTGCAAGAACTGAGCGCAGGAGCTCTGATCGTGATGGCAGTGTCCTATGAATTTCAGAGGAAGGAAAGGGAGTGTGGAGAAACCAGCCGACTTTCATTTTGCTGTTATATTCCTTCAAGCATTTTGGAAGAAACATAAGATGGTAGTCATGGCACCAAACAACATCACCCTCTTCATAGTGCTCATTAACTACATCTGCAAACATTTGATTTGCCTTCTTATATGCAGAAAACTGCGACTGGAAACTCCGAGTGGTGGCAAGTCGATCTTCTTGTGGAAGCCCAAGGTAATGGAAAAGGGGCCACAAAATATTGTTGCAATAGCCATTGTAATATTGATGAACAATCTCCTCATCAAGGAAGACGGGGATACACTTCTGCAGGCAACAGTATGAGTGAAACAGTGATGTTACAATGTTCAAGCACAATCACCTCGCAATTAGTGAAAAAGAGCTGGATCTATGTCTATGAATAGAGAATTAAAAATCCATGTACAGAATTTGAACCTTTTCAGCTAGAGCTTTAGTAAGTGCCTTCTGTCCAATATCATCTGGCACATTTACCCCTGCCCATCCAATCCACCTTGCCTCAAACTCCTTTACACCTTTAAACAACAACAAACATTATGAATTAGCTTCATATTTTGAGGGGGAAAATCGAATCATAAGTTAAAAGAACATGACAAGCACAGGATACAGAAACTTTGTAGAGATTGAAGATGTTAAGCAGAGTAAGCAACAGTCTCAATAAGAGTTAAGATATCACATACCCAAAAGGGCAGTGACCAGACCCCCAGCACTTATCTCCAAAGACCATGAATCTTCACCTCTCCTAATAGCAGAGACGGGTAACCTGTTAGCCACAACCAACAGCCTCTGTCTGAGAGGCCTCGCTTCTTGCTTTTCATGCCCCTCATTAAGGGCCCTCGCAGCTGCAGCCCCTTCCAAGTATTTTTCGATAAACAAATTTCTTGAGTTTTCCTCTTCTCTTTCATGCTCAGATGGTAGATTCACCCTATTATTATCATTTGCTTCATTCAATTGTGCTGATGCCCTACTATTCTTCCTAAGCTCCCTGTCTCTCAAGAGCCGTTCAACTCGATTTGGAATGTGGGATGAATTACTGTTGTACTTGTTCCCAGGCATACGTTCACTCTAGTGATCAACCTTCACTTCTAGTTTTAGTAGCACGAACGTCCCTGGGAGGCCGGAACAACCGTGTCCTACATTTTGTTTGAAGCAAATTAAGTCAGCAAAATATGACTCTGAATCTTCCACATGTTGGTTTATAAGAGCAGAAAACTGTGACACACATAAGCACTCATTCCTCGTCACTGAAAAGATTTGGATAAGCATCTGATGCATAAACATCGATCACATATCATGACAAGCGGGCCAAATGAAAAAGATCGTGCAAAGAACAGGATCCACAGCCAAATATAAATAAAAAATGAGGTCTACAACTATCTCCCAATCCATTAATCAATCTTAAATCGCATTCAAAAAGTTCAGAAAGAGACTAAAAGCAGAAAGGTAAAACAGTGAAAGAAAAAAAAATGCAGGAAAGAATAAATCCATAGAGCTGTTGGTTTCAAGGTGCTCTGGTTCCTTCCCAAAATGTAAGAACGTCACTTGGATGAAATAAGCAGCCCGGATAATCCCAATTTACTGAAGGCTTTAGTTAAGCTGAATACCATATAGTGTTTGTAGTTTAGCTCTTCATAAAGTTTATTAGACCAAGTAACACAGTTCAGAACCGGTAAAGCAAGAAAATAAAAATATAAAACTTCTTAAATCTATTTTAGAAAGCTAATATATATAATCTGAAACCAAGACCAAACCCATGAATAACAAACAAGATTCCAACCTATTTTCGAGTTTATGTTCAATCTTTACAGAGGTGGGTGTGTCAACTAAAACCCAGTCACTGGGGTAGAGAGAGAGAGAGAGAGAGAGAGATGGCAATCTCGAAAATCTGAATGGCAGAGAATTAACGTAGTGAGAGAAAGAAAAGAGGAAGCAGCAGAATCCTCTTGTAAGCTACATATATCCTTACAGCCATGCAGGGGAAGGGGATGGTACTCATTATGTTGAAGACAGAAACATGTTTTACCCACAGGATCCAGACCCAAGAACAGATGAATCATATAGGAGCACCAATTATAGATAAGTTCTATACAAAGATGATTTCTGCCGCCCTCTATAATTTTTTTAATTTTATCCTTTTCCTACACAAAAAAAAAAAAAAAAAAAAATTGACAAAATAAATAAAACTTTTTTATTCTTTTTTTTTTTTTTTTTTTTTGAGAAACTTTTTTATTCATTAGTTAGGGCAATTTAATTTAATTATAGTAATAGTTTCCAAGTCCTATGGAAGTAAAGGATTAATCATGATTTTGACTGATTTTATTTTATTTTATAGCACAAAGACAAAGTTGACCAGGGTGTGACAAAAGCACATCACGCTGGGGACATGACCCAGTTCCTAAATTAAGGGACGCACATTTGGCCCAAATTCATGCCATTAGACAAGAATCTTTTTCAACTGTCCTAATCTCTGTAAAATCTTTCACTATCTTCTGATTTACGACCATTTCTAATTATAAAAAGGAAAAATCGAAACTTACCGTTACTATTTGTGAAGCATATTTGGAATATCTTTTAACAATATCTTGCAAAACAGAAAGCAAATCCCGGCCATTCCCATATTTACAAAATCTTCCTAGGGTTTATGAATTTGATTCCACAATTGATTCCTTACCTATTAGCGCCCTCAAGTAGCCAACATAAATTGGACCCATAATAATGTGGTTGGCTAAAGTGTAAACTAACGGGATTCCCATATAGATTTTGTGGAAATGCTTAAAATTCAAACCAATTGGAAGTTTGGAACCAAAAGAAAAAAAGGAAGAAGAAAGAAACACCGAAAGCACCTAATATTGCAAGGTACTACTTCAACTTTTCTCTAAGATTGCAGACTTACCGTGATTCCCGTATATGTTTTCAAATGATTTCACCTAGCAGGGGAGCAAAAGTCTAAGAAGTAAGAATTAGACCAGAAATACACCATTATCAGACTTCCTAGGCATTACTACATATTTCCCTCCTCGTGAAACGACTATGGCCTCTATTATTGGGGGATCAAATTCATCCTCAAAATCAGAACTTGCACATTCCAGCAATAATGGCAAGTAAAAAGAAGTCAAATTTCTCAAGCAAGGCATCCCAAAGCATGCAATTGTTGACCAAAATCAAAACAGTTTTAAGCATGTTTTTGACAAAGAATTCCCAAAACACCAGCAGACACGCTGTCAAAAGCAACCAACTGCAAATTAAGCATGCATAGAAATCAGACAGGAAATACCAGAAAGCAGAGACTGACCTTCATTGTCTTGTTGAAACCAGGAGAGAAAAAAACCCTTCAGTTTTCAAAACCCATTTGCCAGACAACTATTCCTAATATCTTGCTGAAAATCTTTTGGCTGATAAAGGTGCACAGCGCCCTATCTATCTATATATTTCTAGCCTTTATTCCTAAAAAGCAAAAGAAGAAAAAGGGTCCTTTTCCGTGACAGAGAAACCATAAAACATGTGAGGAAATGGACGAATAGAGCCATAGAGGCTAATGGAATTGCAAGAAAATCATATGATGCGCATGCCCCCTTTGTTGCTTTCTCCTCTGCCATTACCTACAAGTTGAACTCCGCATTATTGTGGTCAGGCTCAGACAATAAGTCCCCCCGTGAAATACAGAAATTGTGCAGTAAAAACATAATTTTGTCACACATGCAAGGCTTTGGTGGGTCCTGCTAGGATAAGCTTTGGAGTATTGAAACTTTAGAGTCGGGAACTGATAGATTAGTCATTGTTTACGGTCTGCCTCCGCCCTCGGCCCAATGAGCCCTAAACAGTAGATTTGGGGGACTAGATTTAACCATCCAATCTGGCTTTCACAGTCAAAAATTTGACCTCAAGTGAATTATTGATAGAATCTCATCACATTTAATGCAATATTTGTCTCTAACCATCAAAACTCCTACTTGCAAGAAACCAACACAGAAAACTTGAACTTGTGTGCCCAACTCCTAGCTGGAAAACCTGAAGCTTCTTTTATCCCAACAGATTCTCTTGTAAATGAAAATTTCATCCTTGCTGATCTTCTATCCTTTGCTATATACGGCATCTTCTCTTCTGTAGTGTCTGTAATTTTTATACACTCAGAAATTTTCTACATGCAGTTAGTAAACTTCACTCTAGAGCTTAGGTCTCTGAATAAGCTATATTCAGAAAAGTGAAGGTCATGAAACCTTAAGGAAACTTTATCTCCTACAGTCTGAGGAAAATGGTTTGTGGATCAGAGGAAGCTAATGCATTCCATTTCTCAATCATTGCTTTGAACTAGGTTTGGATAAAATACTGGAGCACTGCAACTCCATATATATATCCATAAATGAGAAAATGTTGAAGCTTTAAAAATGGACTTTATGTTTAGAAAAGCTGGTTGCTTTCAATTTTCCAAAGGGTTTTAACTAATGACTACATCTTCTTCATACTTGTTGCTGGTAATGGACTTTTGAGGTTTTACCACCTGACCTCTTTATACTTTACCTTAGTGATTCCATATCCTCTTCAAAGTTCAAACTAAAAGCTAATTACTGTCACCTTAAAATGATAAAATCATCAAATTGATGCTTTTTCAGGAGGAGCGGCACAAACTCAGGTATAGATACAAAAACAAAAAAAATGTAATATCAAATTCAGAATGGAGCAGTGATCTACTAGTGAACAAACCACTTCTGAGTGCCCTCAACGGCTACTACTACCTTAGGGAAAACCAATCAATACACCTTTGTTTTTTATTTTTCCGTGGACAAACAAGTCTAAGACTTTGACAGCCTCTATAAGCTATAGTTGATCCACAAATGATATACAATTGTAAACTTGTAATATAGCCAAATTAAGTAGATAACACTCTTGTGCCATAATAGGTATATAATCCAGAATTTTTTTTTTTTTTTTTGGACAAACTTTGCTCACAACCAAGTCATAAGCTGCCAAAAACAAGCAGTAGACCAATCAAGAAGAGAAAGAGAAACAGCATGAAAAAGTGCCAAGTTTTTTGACATGCAAGTGTTAAACCTCAACATAAAAAAAAAAACCACTTAATTACAAATTAATAACCATTCTATTATTAGTGGCAAGTGAACAAAAGAAGTAAAGCTAAGAAAGACCATAGCTGAGGTGGGCTTAACTGGCCAGCTATTACTGACCTCTCTAACAGTAATGTAACTGACTGTGATTTCACTACAGGCTGTAACAGCCTGCATGAGGTTTGCATTTTGTAACTGATTATGTCAGCAAGCAAATGAATCTCATAATTATCATTTTAAGCAAAAATTGATTGAAAATCGCACAAATTTTCCTCTGTATTCCTCTCTGTTCTCTTTGAAGATTTTCGTCTGCTTGCTACTGCTTTATTTTATTTTTATTTTTTTTTCATTTTATTCCCTAAAAGAATCTGAAAATTCAC
Organism: Rosa rugosa; assembly: GCF_958449725.1. Lineage (NCBI taxonomy): Eukaryota > Viridiplantae > Streptophyta > Magnoliopsida > Rosales > Rosaceae > Rosa > Rosa rugosa. The sequence continues at coordinate 53,334,759 of NC_084821.1, read as the reverse complement.
AGTTTTGGCACACAGAAGAAAAGACATGCAAATCCGAAGATCTGTATGCATAGTCTGGATGTGATACTCTGAAAATCTAGATTTTCTAAAGGATCAGAACGAAAAATCATATTCAGATAATCGAAAATTATTGAATATCTGAGAGATTTGGTGACGATTAAGGCAAATAAAAGAAAATTCCTAAAAGTTATCACTGAATACAACCGCAACCGAGCAATCACAAAAATCAGATCAACTAGGATGCAGCGAGGAAACTGATTCAGCTTAGCAAATCAATCCAAGCAATCTATCTATCCGCAGAGGTATGCATGTTGCATTTAGAGAGGGAGAGAGAGAGAGAAGAAGAAGAAAGAGAGCTAACCGCTTGGCTTGAGGCTTGTGACGAACGTTGAAGCAAGCTCAGTCGTCAGAGAGAGAGAGAGAGTGCGTTTATTGAAAAGTGGGGAGTGAGAAAGTTGGGGAACGAATATATAGGAAAGGCGGGCAGAGCGAGGTTTTTTGTTCCTGTGGTTCTGCCAATCGTTGGAGGGAATGTGTTTGCTGTTTTTTATTATTTAATATTTTGAATTCTTTTCTTTTTTTTTGGCTATTTTCTTTCTAATTTTCACACCAAAGAGCAATGTTTTGCTTTATGTCTTATCAATTTTTTTTTTTTTGCTTTTCTGTCAATTTACAAAAGAAAATATTTTGACAGAAAAAATCATGTTACCGATTTCAAGAAAAAGAAATCTTTTGCAAGGCAGTCGTGTCTCGTAGTTGGTCAGTCTAACTGTACAATAATAAGATGGTGCATTAAATGTAAAGATTCATCGAGCAGTTATAGATATTCAAATTTAATGTGGTACTCTATGATTGGTCAGTAGCACCATCAACATTTCACGGCTGTTGTCCAAAAGTATATATCGAATGACAACTAACGACATATTATTCATAAGATTGACATAATGAGATAACATTTCACAGCTGTTGTCTAAAAATTTATTGAATCACAACAACTGAGATGTAATTCATAGACTGATGTAATGAAATCTATTGATTTTAATTATTTCATGGCTCAAGCAAAAAAAGATATATGTACGTGATACGTATGTTCTTATTACAACTTATTGCTTTAAAGACAAGACTCGTTATTATACTCTTTTGATTGAGAAATATGACTGTTTAGAAGCAACCAATCTCGTTATGCTAGGTGAAGGAGCTTAGAGGTCTATTAATACAATTACATATTTGAATTTAGGTATCATTAGTTCAATGTTATGGTTCATAAAGTTGGATTATACTTCCATTTCAAAAAAAAGGTTGGATTATACTTTTATGGCACGTTTACTTACTTGGAATGGAAAATAATCATGAATCGGAAACAAGTGGAATGGGAGAAGAAAGGAATCGGTATTGATTCCGGAGGAATGATTCCTAAACCCATCTCCCCCCTTCGTAATCGAATTCCTGAGTATTCAGGAATCGATTCCTGATAAGGAGGTGGGACCTACATCCATTCCGATTCCTTCATGTGTTAGTACGTAAACGCATGAATTCTTTTACCCGGAATCATTCTGATTCCTTTATGTGTTAGTAAACGCATGAATGTTTTGCCCCCGTAATCATTCCCTTTCCTTCCAAGTAAGTAAACGTGCCCTTATCGTAAAAGTTGAAAGAGGTAAATGTTATATATATAGGTTTTTTATTTATTTATTTATATTTTTTTTATTCTAGACGACAGTGTAACTCCCTTCCTCACCTCACCTTTGATGTCAGTGAGATTTGAACTCATGACCTCCACGGTGTTATTTAGGCTAGCTAACCAATAGGCTACAGCTCAACGACGTATATAGATATAGTTTTTTTTTTTTGACTTTGTCAAGGGGAACCCAAAGACTTCCTAGGCCCAAGATAAACCCCTTCGGCGCATGTGAAATGCTCCAACTGTGCATTGCAGCACAGTGCCTGGCCAATTTGACAGCTTTGGGGTTCGAACCTAGGTTAGATAATAGGCATTCTCGGCTCATAATTAAGGAGCACCTCGATCTAATCTAATAAATAAGGTCTTTTTTTTATCAAAATAAGTCAGCCCTTTCATTAAATTCAGCAAGCAGTACAAAAACGAAACACCCCTATGGGGTATACAAAAAGAATCGTTCCTTAGAACTTCCTGAAATCTCTATTCTAGAAGAATAAAAACCCCCAAAAACCCCTAGTACACCCACCTTTTAGAAAATTCACGCACCTTTATTCTAACAAAAACAAAAAAACCTCGAAGCAGACATAAAATGAACCAACTAAGGCTCTGGTTTTTGCGACCCAAACAAAATTTAAATAGTACTATGGGCCTTAGAGCCCCATTCCAGCCAAAAGCAACCCACAGCCCAGTTGGAATCCCAGATAGCCTAACCTGTTAGACCGTCAAATGCCAGACCACATTCATCTTCACCCCTGTGAAGCCCAAACTCGGGGAGCCCAAAGCAAGGAGCCCAACAACAGTCAGCCCAGTAGGAGGACAAGGCAGCCCAATCAGCTCAGACACCATCGTCGATCTCCCTCATCTCAGATCTCCAGCCACCAAAGCCAGCACCGGCACCGGTGCCTCTATCAAGTGCAGCCCATGCCCAACGCCTGAACTCTGCAAGCACCGACGACGGAGGCTCAGCACAATCCGTCACCATCGCTCCTCGCTCCGGAGCCGCCTCCGACACTCGAGATCAGGTCTTACCAACATTCCAGCCCCGACGACACCCCGTCGGTTCCACAATCAAAAACATCCACCACCAGATTGTCTCCCCCACGGGACGACATCGGAAGCAGCCAATGACCAACATCCAGCACAGCCATTGGATCGAGAATAAAACCGTAAGGAGAAAACAGATGGGCACGCCATAAAACACCCCCGCCACCACCGCCCACGAACCAACCAGACAAACGAAGGGAGGACCTCCCCGCCATCAGAGTTGAAGGATCATCGCTACCGGTCAGATTTAGAAATTTTATCGAAAACCGTCGCCATCGAGTAAACCCTAGCAGAGATAGGTCAAGCATAAGAAAGGTATTTAGTTGATCAGCAATTGTGCTATTGTGCAATAAATAAGGTCTTTGCTCATGTACATCTGCCCTAGAGAAAGTTTCAATTAGTCATTAATGTATTGATAAATAAAAAAAATCATTAATGTGCGTGTGAGAGCCTTTGATTTCAGTTCTCTTTTCACAAATTTGAAATTTTCTTGTGTTCTTAATTTATAGCTACAATGGCAACAATATTTTGAGGTTCTTTGGAATTGTTTTTCCTACCCCTTGCATACTATGTCATCCAACTTGTTCAACAAGCAGCTGGTCCGGTTGACTTCGTCATTAGTTTGATATGCTAATTAATTGTGATGGCATACTTTTTTTTTTATCCAGATATATACCAGTAGATATCGAAACGCACAAATCAATCAATAAATTCTATGTCTTTTTCTCTTAAAAAAAAATCAATAAATTCTATGTAGTTTTGTTCGATACAAAATAAATTCTACGTAGTTGCATAATGCAAGGTTGTGAGATTTTGGTGATTGCATAAATAAAAAAAAGTACAGTCTAAGCGTATGAGAATGAAAGAAAGATAAAAGATTACCAAAAGTGAATTCATTTAAGAACTAATTAAGTAGTTCCATGTGGAGGTAAGATAAGTAGGTTAACCCAACATGCATATGCTGATAGATTGAAGAAAAAGAATAAATTAATTGAGGTAAGAAGTTTGATGAATTGCCTCAAAAATACTAATATAATTAAAAAAATAAATAAATAAACAAGCACGGTGTAAATTTCTTCATATCACTTAAAAAAAAAAAATTTCATTTCATTTACCACTGCACGGCACGAAATTTCCTCGAATCATCGTAATTTTAACACTATGAAATAATGAGAGTCATCAGAGTGCACAAGTTATATGTAAAATTTTCTCTCCTTTAATAAATTACTCCGTTGAACTTTCTGCTTTGTAATCAGAACCAAAAAGAAAAGAGAAAGCTGTCTTCTCTGTGTTGGGATCTAAATTGATTCTTCGCCCACATATAATTGTATATGAGTCTGATGACAAAAGCATAATCTCACCTTTATATTTCAGTCTGGTTAGTTTGGCCTTCATGTGAGCTCACTCACATATCGCATTTGGACCCAATCAATTTCTTAGCTTTCTGTTATTTTCGTTCCTTCTGTATATAACTAATTGAACAATTGCCTTTTACACCTGCATGCATCCTCCCTTTTATGAAAAGCTTGCACTTTGGCCACCAACCCCTCCTCCACTACCCAAGTTTATATACTTTCGAGAAAATGAGATTCCAATTCATTTTTTTAGGGCTATAATTGAAGAAGAATAAAGAAGATGCTTATTTTGCAGTACGTGTAGATTGCCTTTGATTTGGTCCTTTTCACCAATGGTGGTTTCATCGCCATCTCATTAGTTTTCTTGGTATAAGGAGTTAGCAGCATAAAACAACTTTTCAGTAGTGTTCTTACAGATATAGATGTCAACTTTTTTATTCTTGTCATGGCCAAAAAGTTTTTTTTTTTTTTTTTTTTTTTTTTCAGAACAAAAGGACTAAGCAACACCCTTTTGTGATAATGGAAGGTCGTTCAACTCCATCGATCTTTTTGGTTTGGTTCATATGCTTATGCCTATATGACTGTAACGATTTAAAGGTTTAATTTATCTTTCTGTGTTTAGAGATTAGTATTTTAATATTTATATATGTAGAAAGATGACTAATTAATTAGAAGTATAAAACTATGTACGTAAAGTTCATAGAATTCGATTCTAAGACAAAATCATATTTTTCAATGATTTCTCCAATAATCTTCGAACTTCATTTTCTATGTGCTGTTATATTCCTAACTAGATGTTGGCTTTTTTTTATTCCTTTCCTTTTGCATGAAATCTAAATATGGGTAGAATTTAGTCAATTTACAGACTGAAGAAGGAACATTAATTATGGATAGAATTTTTATTCAGAAAGAAAACAAACTTTTTTTTTTATACGAAAAGACTATATATTAAAAATGGATGCCATAGAGCTTACAATATCAAACATTAAGGCTCTGGAAGCCTCATTAGGGACTCTATTTGTCCACACATTTCCACTAACATGATTGTGGCCTAAATTAGCTAAAGCATCTGCTACAAAGTTTGCTTCTCGGAGAATATGTCTAAACGAGATTGAATCAAATCTTGTGGCAATGACTTGGATATCTTGAACAATTTTGATCAAACGCTAGGGCGGGTGTATAACTTTATTGACAACATCAATGATTAGTTTGGAGTCGCCCTCCAAAAAGAGAACAAACTAATTACAAATATTACCTAACAAGACATATGGTAACAAAAAAGGTTGAATGGTCCTGTAAGATTCTCCTTGATTTTGAAATTAACTTGAGGTAGATCGAGTATGTCTGGATGAAATTCAAGAAAGAAATATGGTTGCTAACTACGTACCTTTGCTGAGTTCAACCTTAATTAGCATATTAGGCAGATGCAAGACTTTATTTTAGATTACAATTAAGGACGAGACAAATAAAATTGAAGAACTACGTTTGCTAAGTTCAACCTCTGGTGATCTCAGTTCTGACCAAAAAAAAAAATCTCTGGTGATCACTACTTTTTTTTTTTTTGATCAAATAAGAACTTCATTAATAATGAAACTGCTTACAACGAGTTATAGGCGACACCTCTTACTCAGAAATGGCCTCTAGACTTCACACTAGAAATCTATGATGACTGACTCTAAACTTGCACTACAAGTCTAATATGACTGACTCTAAATTTGCACTACAACTGTATGACAGACAAAAGCGCAGAAGCAGTGAATCCTTGACATCTCACCTCTCGTCCAGCCAGTAAGAACTCTAAACTAGACAACTTACTTGTGTCGACACTAAACTCACCCACCAGAGTCCTCCTGACCAGCGTTTGATCGACCAAGCCAACACTCATTGTGACCTAAACCCGACCAAAAAGGTTGCCAGACAATCAGACCTGGGACTAAGAAACTCAACACCATCACCACCCTCTTGTCAACACCATCCATCCACCACTGCTCCAAATCGCCATCGCCTTCGCCCCGACCTCAGACAGGAAGGACCCACTAGAAGGCCAAGGATGATTGTCTATAGCGAGACATTTTCGCCACCGCTGCTGACCCAACTCCAGAACAGGAACGACCTCTCGACCGGCGAAGAGAAGATTGTCTATACCAAAATTGCAGTGCGACCCAACAGCTAAAACTAAACAACCTACAAAAGCCTTATTGAAAAAAAACCAATTAAAGAAACCAAACGCCAAAAATTCGCAGCAGGCCGCCACACCCACCACCACCTGCAAACACCATCGCCTGCTTCAGAGCCTCGCCTACATCAGGCCACCGTCTTCCGCAGACCACCGCCTGCAATAGATCGCCGCCAGCATCTGAACTCCCTAACCTGCATCAGATCGCCCTCGCATGCATCGATCTCCCACCTGCCGACGATCACCTCTGTCAGCACCCCGCCAACCCGACTGTCCCAAAGCCCAGCTATTCCGGCCAATTCCGATCTGAACCGCTCGGGAGCGAGTGGTTCTATCTCAACATCGGCCCAACCTCGGTCACCACCATCCTCGCCCTTAGAGAGAAGCATCACCACGAAGGCCAGATCCCGTCCGGCTGCACGCGCCAAGCGCCGACGAGGCCAGAAGCCCGCGCCGACGAGGGTGCGCCGCCGGACTATTGAAAATTTTTTTAACGGGGGAACCCTAGGTCTAGAGAGAGAGAATAGTTTAGTTTTCAGTTTCCTCTAATACCTCTGGTGATCACTACTTTGAAATCTCTAAAATAAAATATAAAAAATAAAGGATAATAAAAAATAAACCCGTAAAAATTAATTAATAATTTGAATCACCTTCCATAAAAAACCTGAAATAACTTGCTTTCTTGCTTTTTCATGCTTGTTTTAGACCTTGACGGACAAGATCGTCACTTGAAGCATATTAGAAAGAACAGTACATTTCTTTCATCATTCCCACTATGACTATCATTTCTAATGTTAAACAGCAACAAATGTGGCTCGTAACCCATTATTTTACCGATATTGTCTCAACTTAACCACTCGATAGGCGTTGGATTTTAATCACAAAAGGTTTTAGTACAATTGGGTAAGAGCTACCCACTTATAAGTTATATTTTCTTTTGTCCTGGGATCGATCTCTCCTCTCCAACATACCTCCTTATGTGCAACCTAACTCTAGGTCTGCACATGAAATCAATTAACAATCCAATTTTCACACTGGAAATTGGGGCACAAGTCCCACATTAGAGACTTGGTCAATCACGAAACAATCTAAGACCCACATCGAACACTTAGTAATAATCCATCTTTCCGATGGCCAATTTAATGAACCCAAATCAGGTCCATGACAATTGCATACGTGATTGGAGAAGGTGCCGCTCTAATACCATGTTAAACAGTAACAAACATGGCTCGTGACCAACCATTGTACCGATATTATCCAAACTTAACCACCTGGTAGATGCTAGGTTTTAATCACAAAATGACTCGATACAAATATAATTGGGTAAGAGTCATCCACTTATAAGTTATATTTTCTTTTTTCACTTTTCAAATGTGAGATTTTTCCTCTTCAACATCTAATACCAATTGAAACCCACATGCAGTGCTTAATTAGAATTATTTCCAACTCAACCATTAAATTTTAAGTTGACAAGGTCTTTAGAACGATGATGGCCGGTACTTGATCGATGATGTGATGAGAAATAGTTTTTAGGTAAGAGACTAATAAGAGGCCAAGGATTTCAACTCCAAAACCCGATCTAATATAGTGGCAGTGGGTTTCCGAATGTAATGGTCCTCTCTTTTTTAAGGAGAGTTGGTGCCTCGCTTGAAAACCGCTAACAAAGAATTAATATCACCTAATTCTCTATTTATTAAAAATAAAGTTTAAATTTTTTGAAAATATTGTAAGCTCCATCGAAACTTAGATAATATTTTCACCTTAGTCACCTTACCGATATATGAGTGATATTCCAAATATTTATAAAACTAATTTTTATATACCAATATTTATCAAATTCTTATAAATTTAAAGTATTGAAATTTCCACTAAAACCAAAATTTCAAACCTTGATTTGTTGAAGCTGCACTACTCTTGGAAGACTTGCTAAGTTCTCAGCTTGAAGCCACGTACATCAAAGGTTCTAGTAAGTGGAGTACTGTTTCTAAATATTCTGCATGTACAATAAGCCACTTAAAATTGGTGTTTATTTTCATTTTTTTGTTATAGTACTTTTTCAACGGTGCATGTGTTCTTCAGGCTAGAAGATATAGTAGGTGCATGAATGGCTTCAGCTTTTTGGATTCCCTTGTCGAACTCGTATCCCAGAAAGCATATATGTAATTGATGGAGAAATTTACTATACTTGTGGGAACATTATCATGATCAACACGAAAGACCTTTTTTCTATGAATTGCCACTGAGATGGAAAACTATATGCTATGAACTAGAGTATACATAGTCTCGATCGATCATATCTTTGTCCTATTATCTGATGCCTAGGTTTCATTACACATGCTGAAATATACCAACTTTTTATTAATGCATGGATAAGTGTATTAATTAGCTACCACCAGGGTCGGCAGTAGCATAGTGTCCCTGTAGATTGTGAACTGATTAGCAACTATTGTTCTAGTTAATTAGATTCAAGAATAAACTGGAAAATCACACAAACTCGACCATACCTGCAGTCTACAAAGATTCTTAGGCTAGTTTACCTTTTACAAGTGGATCAAGCTATACGTTTTCTGCTTTAATTGTATGTGTACGTATGTAATTGAGAACATAGATTAAGCTTTATATAGACGCAACACGAGAGAGATTCATCCACAGTGCCTGTCCTATAAAGCTTAATCAGTAAATAACGTACTAGGAATACCATATAAATTTCATGTCTTTGTCTGAAAGTTTTCATGAATTATTAATATTCTTTAGTTAATTGTGAATATGCAAAGTGAATCATCTTTTTGGGTACTACCTGCATCCCACTTATGTGGCAGAAAGTCCAACCGATCACAGTATTTCATTAAATGACATGATTGTGCCAAATCAGCTGCCACATAAGATGAAATGCAGGTACCCGTTAGGTGGTATCTAAAAAGATAGTTCACCTACCATTATTCATAGATATATATACACATCATTATATATATATATAGATATATATACACATCATTATATATATATATATATATATATATATATATATATATATATATATGATTTACCTTGATTTAACATAATGTATGAAGCATTATTCGAACAATATATAGTTAGTGATCGAGACAATGGCATATTTCATACCATATGCCCCGGAGCCCCCCCCAAACAAAAGAAGAACAGCTAGCTGAAGCATGATAAAACGAAAACTAAAATCTAAATCATGTTCAAGAGAGTATGATGCTTGACAAAGTATAATTTTCATGAATATTAGCAAGTCGATATATAGCATTCACCATCTACTTGTACTAGCCGTAGCCAAAGACATCTGATCAATAGTTAATAAACCAGCTCTTTAAAAGCACCAAGTGGAGTCTGCTAGCCATCATGCTGACTGAAAGAATGTAACATGTGATAATGGATTCTCTTCTTAATAAAAAATTGAGATGGTGAAGGAAACTTAACGGTAGAATATAATCAAAAATTGCACTGATAGGCTATGAAGAATAGTTACAGGGATATCTTCTTCACAATACAGGGAAAACAAGTAATATATAGGAATATTCCAAGAAATGCAAAAACTTGTCGAAAGCTTTGTAATAAGGAACACACTTCAGACGAAGATAACCGAGAGACGAACTAAGGAGACGTAACAATGCTGGAGCCTAGTGGTTTTCTTCTCAGTTTAATAAGCTAGAGAGTGCTGAATAGTGTAGAAGAAGCGGAGATAGTACTGTTAAGACCGTAATAAGCAATTAGATTTACTAAAGTTTATAACATATATATATATATATATATACACACACACACCTTTCTTTAGAAAGAAAACCAATATTCTTTCATATATCCCTCTTTTATGTCTAATCGATCAGCCACAAAAATTGAGAGATCAAAGCCAACAAAGAAATAGTTAGTGTCAAATTGGTGCGATATAGACAAAACAGGTAACTGAGGGCATAACAGTAAAGGCCAACACAGATGGCAGGGGCAAAACAGGAACTCCAATAGGATGTTCATACACTGTTCATAAAAGGGAAAATTGACATTAAAAAGTGTAACACTACCTCCCTATTTTCAGTGTATGGTTTTTTCTATGAGATTAGTCTCACTTGTCAACCACTGTGAAATAAGAATACCACTTTGAATAATCAGTCTTCATTGTTAAAAAGAACAACGTCATCAATTACGTATTGAGTTCTGTTGGAATTGCAAAGAAGAGATCTGTCGACACCAAAACAAATGAGGTGGTATTACACTTTTTTACAATTATTTTTACCTGATTTAATGATTATAAGTCTGCATGGAAAAATTATGTTTCACATATTAAACAGTTAAACTTGGCATAGAAAGTTTTCTAAATGAATCTTGATTGGCGTCAGTAGTTGCTAAAACAGGAATTCCACTATTCCTATGGGAATTACTGTTCATAAAAGAGAGATTTGACATAAAAAAAAGTGTAATACCACCTCCCTATTTTCAGTGTATAGTATTTTCTATAAGATTAGTCTCTCTAGTCAAACACTCTGACTGTCTGACATAAGAATATCACTTTAAATAATCAAACTTTATTGTTAACTAAAACAACGTCATCAATTGCATATTGAGAGCAACTCTAACAACTTCCCCATATTTTGATTTTTCTCCACTTTAGGGAAAAAAAAGCTTTTTTTGCTCCAACAGATTTCCTATAACTTTCCTTATTTTAGGGAAAGTGAGGAAAGAGAAAACGAAATTTCCTATATTTACAACAATCTCTAAAATTTTAAGGAAGAATATGAAGATTTTAGAGATTGCTGTAAAATAGGAAATATGTTGGAGTTGGAGAAGAAAAATATGCTAAAGTTTTAACTTTTGCTTCCCTATTATACAGAAATTATAGGAAAGCTGTTGGAGTTGCTCTGAGTTCTGTTGGAATTATAAAGAGCTCCGCCGACACCAAAACAAGTCGTTAGGAAATTAATGTTTTAGCAACTATTCACGGCAATCAGGATTCATTTAGAAAATCTTTCAATGCCAATTAAGCCTTTACCGTTTAATATGTGAAACATAATTTTTCCATGCAGACTTATAATCATTAAATCAGGTAAAAATAATTGTAAATTGCTGTAAAAAAAATTGTAAGTCTTAAATTTTGGAATCTAAATGATTGCATGCATGATAGTGCCTTCATGTCTTAACAAGAAAAGATGAGTGCAGGCATGAAATATTAAAATGCGATTAGTCTTTATCCTTTTGGAAACAGACTTAGGCCTATCTCTAGTTCTATGTCATCGATCACCATAAGCATGCAGCATATTTGAAAGACAAATAATAGGAATCTGTGATTCTTTTGGTTCGGAATCTCCTAAACACATGGGGTCTTCAGGACATTATAGAAATCACTTTGTTTATTCTTTGGACTAGGACTGGATATGAAGGCTAGCTATCCATAATTAACCTTATTGCAAACAACAGATTGGACCCTGACATATATACGTGACCAAACCTAGTGGTAGGGATGATGATGATTAATCTAGTGGTCTCACGAAATTTAATTATAGGTGACCAACCTCATTAGACACTAAACCCTAGCTTAATGGGATCACTGCGCATGCATGTCCTATAGTTGAAAGCTTAGATTTGCCTTTCACTGAAGGATGATGGAGATCACCTCTATGTTCCAACATATATGTGTTAGCATTGAAGCCACCCTCAAGTGCAAGAGGTACAAGTTATAGAATAGGAGATTAAGTAAGGATGTCGAACCCACGAGGATTGATAAATCATTTCCTAGCTAGGGAAAACCTAAGGAAAAACTAGAAGAATATGCAAATGTACAATCACAAACAAAGTCTCACAAGTGAACCAAAGTTCATGGTGAGTATGTGCAAGATGGTGTGTAGAGATTTGATTTTAATTTTGAGATTGGTTTCTATTCAAATTGAAACAATGAAAGCAAGTAATATAAACTAAGCTAAACTAAACAAGTTGTTATCAAATGGATGGGAGTTAGGGCATCGGGTTTCACATTTTGCCTCCATTGCAAGCATTAAAGCAATTGAATATGAATGATGCAAAGCTAATTGTCCAACTACCCTCTTAGCATCCGGATAGGACTACTAATTAAGGCTTAAACCCCTTTCATTTTATTAACTCTAACCGGATAAATCTAGAGCTAACTACCTAGAGACAAATTCAATTACCGGATAGGCCGGTCTCAATCCTTTGCCCCTAAATGCATAAAGCTTAGAGTTTAGGTAACCAAGCAAGCAAACCAATCCTATCTTTAGGTGATTTTAGCTCACTACCCTCACATGCACACATGGTGTGCTTTCATGCTCCCTTTTTGCCTAAAGGTAATCAATCTCTAGGAAAAACTTCATGTCATGGCAAACACATAACTCAAATAGATTAGGTCTAAGTAATGCATTCAACTATTGACTTAGCATGTGAGAATGACAACATGAATTTGCATCAATTTATAAACAAAAGCATCAATCCAAGCAAGTTTGGCTAGAGCTTTCAACCCTAGCCCGAACTAGTTCACTACTCACACATAGCTACATACACAAGCTTCAACATTCTATTAAACATCAAATACATAAAGAGATAGAGAGTAAAGGGTGACTATTGATGATGCCGGAAGAGGTGGTGGAGATGGGTCTCCAAGAACATGATGTGGTGGTAGTCACCTCCTTCTCCTTGCTCCAAGCTCTTGATATTGGTAAGAAAAGTGAAATTTGGAATCTCTAAGGTGAGTTATGGTGTTGAATGGTGGAGGAAATGGAGGTTGTAGTGGTGGAAATGGAGGTTTTAGAGGTGGGGATGGTGGTTTTAGTGGTGGAAATGGTGGTGTCTTATCTAGAGAGAAAATGGATCTTGGATAGGATGAAGATGATTGAATGGAGTCAAGAATTTCTGAATAATTCCCCTTTGACCTCTCTTTGATTAGCTATGTATGTCCTCTTAATTTGGTCCCCAAGTGTGCAAGAGATGCTCTTACACCATTGTCCCCCAAATGGTCCCAAATTGGCAAGGTGACAAAAGGACAAGGTGTAGGGAAATATTTGAATTTCAAGTGATGGGATATTCTCACCACCATGGTCCTCCTTTGCTGGAGAAAAGGCCCTCCATGAGTGGCGGCTCGCCAGAAAAATCACCGAAAAAGTCGATTTGCAATTTTCTTCCAATCTCATTGTTTTCTTCTCCTAGCTTCAAATCTCCGCATTTCAAGCCTCAAATAGTTATTTTATTTTCAATGCAAGGTTTCCTACAAATAAAAGGAAATTGATTAAAAAGGGTAAAATAGCATGGAAGACAAATCAATTTTCATAATTATGGGGCACAATTGCACAAGTAATTTGTGACTCAACAATATGTCTGGTGGCCCTATATATGGTCTGTGTTCCTTTTCAGATTCCGAAAACTACTTGCTTTACAAAAACAAGGATATATAGAATTATATGATACTATGACATATGTACCTAATTACCATTTCTCAATTAAGTTTACTATCTATCAACTTGTATTCAGAAGGCTGAAGGCTTTAGCTATTTTTTTTTGGCATTGCATCGTGCTTTTTTCATGGGGCTTTGCTGTTAGATTAATATTATACCCTTCTCTAAACATTTTAATGGGATTTGTTTGGTTTAATACATACCGGCCAATAGTAAAAGATCAATTATCGCCAACTTACTAACTTATACGTACAAGCAAGTGACATGCGCGCTATAAATAGATTGTTACCCATAGTTAACATCAAAGAAGAAATCAAAGTTTGTTAATTTAACTATAACCAAAATTTCAATAAGATCACGCGAGAAGAGAATTCATTTGTGAATTATATAAATATTAAAATAAAAAAGAATATTAACATGCATGCGATTTCATGTGATCACATCTTTTGTGTGAACTATTTTTTTTCAACAATCTACACAATGCATGTTTCAGTTCACAAACCTAATAACAAAAATTAAATACGGATAAAAATAACTTACGGAATGTTGTAAATGGACTATTATCAACTTAACTAGTAAAATATTTGTGTTTTTTTATCCCAATACTGAATGACAGAACAAAATCATTTGACCGGTTACAAATTAAAAGCCGACTGAAACGATCTATGCTTATGATACATATCTCTTTCTTGGAGTTTTAATTAGGTGATTGAATCTTTTCATTTCCGTTTAACTTATCAAATAGGAAATTTAGTGACAAAAATGATGACATCAATCGTATGACATGAGTATATATCACCACTAGGGGTGTAAATGAACCAAGCCGGAGCGAATACCAGGGTGATCATGTTCGGCTCATTTGTTTTTTATCAAGCTCGAGCCGGGCTAAAGCTTGAATTTTTTTTTCCATGCTCAAGCTCGACTCGGCTTGAATATTTTTCTTAAGCCCGAGCTAGGCTCGATTTATTGGACAAGATCGAGCTTAAATAAGGCTCGGCTGGGTTCATTTGACTTTAAATTTAAAAATTAAAAAAGGAAGAAAGAAAATTTAAAATAATAATCCAAAATTTGATGTCTAACCATCACATAAATCCCTTTTGACTTTATTGCAATATATTTTACTTAAAAACATGGGTTGCTGGATCGGGTCGGAGCCGAGGCGTTGCTGTTGATGCCTTCCGATTTCGGAGCGACTGGGATCCAGATCGTTGTGGCAGCCTCCACTGACCAAGGTTGGGCTCATGGCGGGGCTGCTGGAGACGATGGCTCCGGTGCCGTCGGGCTATGGGGCTGTGCTACGCTTCGTGGAGGCGGTAGGAGGACTGACGATGACCGGACCGGTGGCTTGGACTGGTATGCTGGATATCGATCTGTGCGGCGGCGGGTCACAGGCAAGAAGACGATCCAGAAAACTCGCCGGGAGACCCTAGTTTTGCATTAGGGTTGACTGGTTGGTTGACTGGGCTGCTTTCTGGGCCCATGATGAATGGGCCTAGGGCACGAACTGGGTTAAAGGCAGGGACTGGGCCTGAGCTCAAGCTCACTTTTGGACTGTTTGAGTCTGGTGCAGAGGAATTCGACAGGAAGAGCAAGACCAACCTGTTGCCGAGGTTGTTGGCTCCTGAAGAGGCTGAGGATGGTGCTAGCTCCAACCCTACGGGGATGGAGCTAGCATTTTCTTAAGTCTCTCTGCTATTAGACATCTGGATCCAAGCCTTTTAAAGTTGGAGTAATCTCTATGAGTTATGTTAAGATGTTTCTAGTTGTTATTTGTACCACAAGTGTGTGCTGGCAGATTAGACTAGATGAATGATTTTTTCCTTAGAATAGCGAGGTTGTTCTTGCTTGTTTAGGCTTGCTTTCCAGCGAGCGTCCCTTTAGACTTTAATGAGTTTAGTATTGGCTTAGATAGGTTTATCTGGTTTTACCGGATTTCTTATGTAAGTTCTGTTAGACTCTGGCCTGTTTTCATGGCTTTAATATCTAATAACATCAAAACTTATTCAAATATATATATATATATATATATATATATATATATATATATATATATATTACTTAAAAAGAATGTGAACCACATAAATCCCTTTTGACTTTATAATAATCCAATTGAAAAGGAATGTAATAAAAAGTATTAAAGATTTGAGATCAGAAAAATTATATTTTTATTATACTATAAATTTTCATGAGTCGAGTTTTAACAAACTCGAGCTACTCATGAGCTAAACGAGACGAATATATCCTTTGTTCAAACTCGGCTCGTTTTTTTGTCGAGCCTAATATTGAGCTCATACTCGGCTCATTTATCTTACGACCACGAGCCGAACGAGCTAAAATCGAGCCGAATATGAGTCGAACACGTGCTGTATTGAGCCTATTTACAGTCCTAATCACCACCAACTTGAATTTTATTGAGGATGCATGTGGAGAGAAAATAGTCGAAATTGAACCTCAACTTTGCTGGCTTTTCTACTTATCTAAAACTTAGAGTTTACAATGAATATGGAAACTTGATAATCTCTTTGCAGTAGTACTCCTATCATCTACACACACATAATGATTTTGAAACAATTATTGCTGATTTGATAATCTCTTGCAGTGACAACTTAATTAATTGAAAATAGTCCTCAAAGCTTCAGATAAATTTGTCAATTAGATAATCCCTTGGCAAAGAGTGTGATATTCTTTCCAAGAGAGATTACCTTGAAACTCCACGATATTTGGACATTGCCCTGGCAAAGCTTGTCATGTTTCTGAAAACTGAGAAGTTTAACATATAATTTGGTTAGTAGAGAAGTCTAACTAAGAATATATAATAAGTTAATAACAGTAGGTAGTGAATTGATTATAAAAATGCAGTTGTAAACATTTAGTCATATAGAGTTTTAAAAGAAGCACCAATGTTAACCAAATTTTTGTATTTGAGTTAATCTTGATCTCAGTTATTAGTTGATACTCGTCCTTCTCTATATAGTAAATAGTAAGATTGTTAAGAACCAATAATTATTCAGTAAGCTTTGATTTAACGAAACAAAAGCCATAGTCAGATTTTTCGTTAAACAAAATATCTTAATTATGTACCTTCGGATATGGAGCAGGTAGTCTTTCTTGGTAAACAACGTCAGCTCCTCCATGTCATTTACGTAGTTGCTCAACTGCAACGTTATCCATACATGGAGGATAACTAATTAGCCTTTTAGTCTTTTACACATCATTTATACGAATAAGGTCTATAGAATAATAACCAAACTAATAATAAAAGGCTCTGATATTAACCAAACTCATATAATATAGCAATATTAAGATACATACTGGAAAATTTAATTGCGTAGACTCGTCCCATAACTTCAGAGCTTCTTGTCTAAAATCCACCTGTCAGACTGAAGGAGAATTCATTTCTCAAAAAAAAAAAAAAAAAAAAAAAAAAAACTGAAGGAGCATTCATAAAAATTAAAGGGAAAGAATCATTGCCAATTTACTATATATATATAAGCTATAGCCAGCCTTCTTCAGTATGAATAAGAAGTAATTAACAGCTCTGGATACTCTAAATTAACCAAATTAATTCAATAAAGGTTTAGTCAAATAGAACTAATGAAAATTCTTCACATAAATCAATTAAGTTTATGACAACTTTTTCATTGATTCCAAACAACCATAAGCAATATCATTTTTAAATCAAAGCCCAGGAGGCTAGAGGAACAAATTTATACCTAAGATATCACCGGATAGATTGGAAGCTGCAAAAGAAGCCAGAAAAGATCGACTCTTCTCGCATTCCCTCGTGCTACAGTGTTTCCCATACCATCCATTTCTACAAAGGAATAAGTTCCTTGGACTACGATTTGTTCTCTGCTTTTTCCATCCTTTTCAGTTCCGCCTCTCTTTCATTTTCCCCTTCTCTTCACCCTAAAACTAAAAGTTTCTCCATATATAAAATCCAAATCAGCAACCATTCCCAATGAAAGAACGATACTAATATATGTATTCGAAAGGAAGGTTGTAGAGGTATTTATAAGATGTTTGGGCAACGGAACCAATTTTGAATAAAAATTTGTTTGGTGAAAGACAGAATAATTAGCTGGTGTCACATGAAAATACACCGAGTTAAGAGACTTCATGAGAATATAATGAATGCATCTATGAATTACATAAATTACAAGTAGCTACTTGTAACAGCTTATCCTGACATACACCTCAACTTGCCTGTCATTTCACGTGATAACATATTCTCAATAAATCAGTTTATCCTGATACACAACTCAACTTGCATGTCATTTCATGTGATAGCCTCTTCTCAATAAATCAGTAATCATTTCTCAATGAAAGAACGATTGTTGTATATGGCTTAGTTACTAATATGTATGTATTCAAAAAGAAGGTTGTGAGAAAATTTATACAAAAAGATTGTTGATGGAACTAATTATGAAATAAAAGTTTTGTTTTAGAAAAGATAAAATCATTGACCGATTTCACAGGAAAATACACACAATTCAAAGACTTCGCATGAATATAGTGAATGCATTAATAGATTACATAAATGAAAAGTAACTGATTGTAAAAGCTTATCCTGACACACATCTTGACTTGCATGTCAGTTCACGTGATAGCATATTCTTAATAAATTAAGGAGTTAATTAGATTAAAGTCCAAAAGAGATTAAGAGCCATATCCCAATGAAGTAACGTCGGATTTACAATATATGAGAATCCCAAAAAAGCACCAAGTGCATCCATGCATAAGATTTTAGCGGGTTTTGCACATTACACCTCTAATTTAAATTTAAATCAAATAATGATAATTTTTTCACTTCTAGCTCAATCAAGTGCCATTCATAGTGAGCAGTCTTGAGTAATCATAGTTTCTTCATTTCTTTACCACCAAAGAGAATGACTCGTGCACCTCTGCTTCTCCCTCGTGAAACCCTAGTGGCGCCGCACAGTGACGCTGAGCACCATGACGGCAGTCGTTGCCGCCCTCGCACAAAGTGTCAGGCTCTCCTCGGCTTTGGCTCCAGCCCCCTGCTTTTATCCGGCCGATTTTTCAATCCTTGGCTCCAACTCAATTGGAACCCTAGCTCAGATCCTTTGAGGCGGATCTGCCCCGGATGGAGACTGGTGCTTCTGTTGGAGCGTGTCTGCCCCCTTGGGCTGATGATGGTGGGGCAATCTCTGCCGACCCTTGGTGGCCTTTCGGCGGTTTAATTTCGCAGCGAATGATTGACGAGGGCGGAATCAATCCACCTCTTTTGGTTCCATTAGACGATGTTTGGAAGAGGGAGGTGTTCCCGGCAAAGCTGGAGACGTCGGTACTGCTGGTGGAGTCGATGACACCTTCGTGACTCGGCTGCATGGCAGTTGGTGCTAAGGGGATATCATCCGTGTGCGGCGGCGCAGTTGAGGTTGATCGAGCTTTCAGGTGGAGGAAGGAGGTAGAGAGAGACGTACGGCACTGCAGACCTGGTGACCCCCGTCAGTTACTGATTTTGGGCTTTGTCACGGGGCCATGCTGCAGCTAGGGTTTGGTTTTTGGGCTTGGCCCCTTCTTTAAGCTTTGGGCTTGATTCTTGGATTCTTGTTGTTAAGGCTATTGATGCCTTGATGGTGTATCTGAATTTCTTTACTCTTGTATAATTGCGAGCTCCAACCCTTCAAAAGGGCAAGAGTCTGTAGTTGTCTACTTGTTTAGTTTGATTTTTAGTCTATGTTAGTAGAAGATTATCTAGAAGCCTTTGTAGAAGTATTTAACTCTAGCGCACTACAATGGAGTGCTCAGCATTTTAGGGTTAAATAGGATTAGATGCCTACGAGGCGGGATGAGTTTGTTAGCGTAGACTACTCGAAGCTCACATTGTCTATTTAGAGTAATCTTCTTTTTACTATTATTTGGCCATGAACCAGTAATTTATGAACTTTTTAGCTTAAAAAACAAAAAATCAAATAATGATAGATAAATAGGAGAATAATTATATAGAATACATATTTAGATTATGAAAGAGAGTTTCTATTGGGACCTCTAAATCTGCTCACTTGACCTCACTCTATTATGAATTATTAAATGACATATATAACCTACTATAAAATGACTATTAAGGACAATAATTATACCAAAAAAATATTATATCTATACTATTATTAAGAGAAGAGGCTTTGTTAGCCAAAACTGAAAATTTTGACAGATTTAACCCTGAAAGATTAAAAAACATTTGAACTGAAATATTTGAAAAAGATAAAATGGTCAATTCACAAATAAAAAAAAACAACTATTATTAAGAGAAGAGAGTTTGTCAGCCAAAACAGAAAAATTTTATCAAAATATCCCTTAAATATTAAAAAACATTTGAATTGAAATATTTGAAAAAGACAAAATGGTCAATTCACAAATAAATAAAAAACAAAAGAAATTTAACAAAAAAAAATCAAAAATAAAATATGTGCAGCAATTTTCTCCACATTATGTAGAATAACTTCCCACATAATTACTCACACTCATAGGGTGTGTTTGGAGTCTAGTTTATTTTATGTAGACTTTCCAATTCAATAATATTAGATTGTATTCCTTATTATTTTTCTTATCTATTTTCATTTTCCAATTTCACTACATACTCATTAAAGCATTCATATATATTTAATAAGAATTAAAAATATGATTAAGATCATGTAACATAAAAATGTATGATATATATGTTGAACGCATATTGGTGAGGGAAAACAAAATAAATCCTCTTATGATTTATGACCTAAATCTAAGTCAATCCATTATATTTGCAAAAAAAAAAAAGACACTAAAAATATTTAAATAATTAATCATGTAGTAACAAAAAATACATTAAAAAACGAATGATTTTTTTTTTAAAATAAAAACAAATGATTTCTTCATTTTTTTTTTTGCACAGCTAAAATAGAAAAAAAATTAAAAAAATAAAATAAAAATATTTAAATAATTAATCATGTGGTACAAAAAATACAGAAAAAAATAAACATTAAAAAACGATTTTTTTTTTTGAGAATAAAAATAAATGATTTCCTCTTTTTTTTTTTTTGCACAGCTAAAATAGAAAAAAAAAACGTAATAGGTCATGGCATTTTCTTATTGATTAGACATTAATTTTTGAAATTCAAGTTTGATTAAGAAATGTATATTTAGTTAAGATTAATTTATAGAGTGATTAAATCATTGAAATGACTAAATTTTTTATTTTAAAGATAATAATTTGTTTGCAAATTATATGAGTGAGGTTATTTGAGGAAGTTTAGTGAGGTTTAGTGAGTAAATTTAGTATTTGAAGATTTGATAAGAGGTGTAAAAAGCATAGAGGTCAAGTAAGTAAATTTGGAGGTTCCAATAAAAAAACTCATTATGAAATGTAAGTGATCACTGTTCAACCAAAGATAATAATAAAGTATGATTAATGAGTAGATTCTCACTTCTGTTCTGTACACTCTCAAATTTTTACTTGGATGGGGAAAACATCAATATGTAATTAATAATTGTTCAAAAAATAAAAATAAAAAATGCATTAATTTATGGTTCTCATGTTTGTTGCCTATCTGTCAAATTACTATTTTGGAGGCAAAATATCAACACATCAAAGAAGTCATAAAAAAAAAACTCTAATCTATCATGAAAAGAAAATTCAGAAATTTCGACATGAAGTTTCTTTTTTCCCAAAGAGAAACAGAGAGCAAGAGAGAGAGCGTGTTCCCTCCGGCGGCTCGCCCTCGTGGCGGCGTCGTCGGACGGGATGGAATCGGATCTAGTGTCCGGCGGTATCGTTCAATGGAATAAGGCCAGTTGCAGAATTGGTTGTGTGGCAGCTTCGAGGTCCAGATCGCGCGGTGGTTTTGCCGGATTTTCATTGCAGGTTCAGCGGCTTGTGGTGTGGTGGGGGTCGATCTCACAAGGAAAGGGAAGAGGACAGCCGGAGATGTCATCGGTTGGTGGTGCGAGAATGGGTTCTGGGCGGCACAGATCGGATCGGAGATCTCTGATCTGGTTGGTGTGGTCTGGAGCCGTCGTGTGGAGGGGGACGATTTCTTTCTGGTTTAGATCGGATCGGAGTGTTCCGATCTGGTTTGGATTGGTTGGAGCCTTCCAGTGGAGGGATGTTGTTGGATGGGGCGGCGATACTTGCGGGCATGGTGGGGAGATCGACGGAGTGGAGGGACGGCCAGAGTGTGTTCGGTGCGGTGGGTGTGCTGCCGACAGTGGAACGACGAATGCTGCTTGGTGCGGTAGGGTGGCCGCCGGTGGGTGGACGGCGCCGATTTCTCTTGATGATCGGTGGCGAGATGCTTGCAGGCAACTGTTCTTTTCGATTGGGCTAGGTGGGGATTGGGCTTGGGCTTGGGCTATTGGCCCAATTTCACTTTACTTTATGTTTTATTGTTTTTGGCTTTTATTAGTTAATTGTGGCTATATGCCGGTAATAAGTCCCTACCGAGTAGTGGTAGGGCGACGTGGGCTCTGTCCCGGACTGCACCTTTTGTGTGCCTGGTCTGCCCTAGCTTGGTGGCGAGTTCCCAAATGGTCGCAACCTCCTAGTGGCATGATGAAACTTAGTGTCACCGAAATTGTTTTTCGGTGGCAACATAGTGGGAAAGCTGATAGTAATGGTAACTTATGGCTCCGCGTGAGCAAAATCTTTCCGGTATGTCACCACCTTTGTAAAGCGAATAGAGTAGCCAATGTTGCACTCTTCGCTAATTGGTGCTTGTTAGAATATATAGATTTTGTGGAGAATCCCGGTTTTAATCTAGGATGTTCTGTCTATGCTTATTGTATTTTGGGGTTTTAATCTAGGATCTCCAAATTACTATTTTGGAGGCAAAATATCAACACATCAAAGAAGTCATAAAAAAAAAACTCTAATCTATCATGAAAAGAAAATTCAGAAATTTCGACATGAAGTTTCTTTTTTCCCAAAGAGAAACAGAGAGCAAGAGAGAGAGCGTGTTCCCTCCGGCGGCTCGCCCTCGTGGCGGCGTCGTCGGACGGGATGGAATCGGATCTAGTGTCCGGCGGTATCGTTCAATGGAATAAGGCCAGTTGCAGAATTGGTTGTGTGGCAGCTTCGAGGTCCAGATCGCGCGGTGGTTTTGCCGGATTTTCATTGCAGGTTCAGCGGCTTGTGGTGTGGTGGGGGTCGATCTCACAAGGAAAGGGAAGAGGACAGCCGGAGATGTCATCGGTTGGTGGTGCGAGAATGGGTTCTGGGCGGCACAGATCGGATCGGAGATCTCTGATCTGGTTGGTGTGGTCTGGAGCCGTCGTGTGGAGGGGGACGATTTCTTTCTGGTTTAGATCGGATCGGAGTGTTCCGATCTGGTTTGGATTGGTTGGAGCCTTCCAGTGGAGGGATGTTGTTGGATGGGGCGGCGATACTTGCGGGCATGGTGGGGAGATCGACGGAGTGGAGGGACGGCCAGAGTGTGTTCGGTGCGGTGGGTGTGCTGCCGACAGTGGAACGACGAATGCTGCTTGGTGCGGTAGGGTGGCCGCCGGTGGGTGGACGGCGCCGATTTCTCTTGATGATCGGTGGCGAGATGCTTGCAGGCAACTGTTCTTTTCGATTGGGCTAGGTGGGGATTGGGCTTGGGCTTGGGCTATTGGCCCAATTTCACTTTACTTTATGTTTTATTGTTTTTGGCTTTTATTAGTTAATTGTGGCTATATGCCGGTAATAAGTCCCTACCGAGTAGTGGTAGGGCGACGTGGGCTCTGTCCCGGACTGCACCTTTTGTGTGCCTGGTCTGCCCTAGCTTGGTGGCGAGTTCCCAAATGGTCGCAACCTCCTAGTGGCATGATGAAACTTAGTGTCACCGAAATTGTTTTTCGGTGGCAACATAGTGGGAAAGCTGATAGTAATGGTAACTTATGGCTCCGCGTGAGCAAAATCTTTCCGGTATGTCACCACCTTTGTAAAGCGAATAGAGTAGCCAATGTTGCACTCTTCGCTAATTGGTGCTTGTTAGAATATATAGATTTTGTGGAGAATCCCGGTTTTAATCTAGGATGTTCTGTCTATGCTTATTGTATTTTGGGGTTTAGGTCTCATGTCCCCCCCCCCCCCCCCCCATGTATTCTGAGGTTTCATTAATGGTCAAGGCTTGAGGGCAGCCGTACTGACCCTATTTCAAAAAAAAAAAAAAAAAAATTAAGAAAATCAACAAAGAAAAAAAATTGGGTCAGATCTATTACTCAAAAAGAGTAAATTAATTAAGCAGCGACTATTTCTTGGATTCTTCAAAATCCAATGAAAACCCATATATAAAAATGTACTGCAATATAATTCTGATTTTCATAGAAATTGTCAAATGATAATATTTTTATGTTCTAGTTCATCATATGAACATAAAGAAAAATTATGATGGGATGGACTTTCTTTAGTGGTACATGTTAAGATTTAGAAGCTGAGTAGAAAGTTAGACTCGAGGGAGAGTTCTAATCAAAACTAGCGTGACTAAGGCACATTAGAATGGATGATTTGGTGAGAGATGTTGCATATCGCGCGTTAAGGTGGAGATTTTTGGGATTGAATGGTCGATGCAAACTAAAAATGTGGAAAACGAAAATGTGTATAGTAAAAATTCACCATATAATATGCAAAATAAAAATGAATAGTTTACTTCTAATTTCACTAGGTCATTTGGATAAAATTTGACACTCATTATCGTCATTATGAGGACAAAATCAGCGCTACAAGATACCATTAGCATGACACATGCAAATTCCGTTAGGCGTTGATGCAGAACCAGTGAGGTGGTGGAAGGGAGGTGATGGTAGAATTGAGGTTGTGCTGCCAAGTACAACAAATTTTTGCATTTACATATTTCAATTTTTTTTTCTGTAGCCAAATAATTTACAAATCTGAGATTATCATTTCCCGTGCCCATGTCAACTTTTACATAATAACCAAGTTCAATTTCCAAATTCAAATGCAAATTCTCTACTCTAGTTCATGGCATGCAACGGTATTACCCAATTTCAAATGTAGATATTCTAAACTGTATGACAGATAAATAATATCAAATAAAATCTAAAAGGAAACAAGAGATTGAAACTATGAGATCGATACAAACTTGTTACAGAATATTAAATAAAAGTTTGAACTATTGATTATTAAATCCAAACCTGTGAGACGATTGGCGCTAAAATCCTCAGTGGTTCTGGTGGCGAGAGAAACCTGTCATTGAAGTTGGAGTTTTGAGTTCGGATTTGCCTTTTCATTATCTAGGTTTCTCATAGGCCTAATTCTTTAAATATATGATCACTCTTGTTGGAGAGAGTAGTACTGAATGTCTTTTAAGATTTAGCAAACTGAGACACTGTGTCGCAACTGCTCACTAAGAAATGAGGTTCGGATATTTAGGCCACCATGGTCTTTTAATAGGTCGAAAGTGATACTTTAGTTGTTTTAATCATTAAATATTTGGTTGTCGTTTTAAATTCATGTCCCAAAATGTCACGTTTTTTTTTTTTTTTTTTGATCGGGTTAGTTGTTAGTAACTCACACACCCATGCAGTGGTATCCCAGCGCCAGGACACTTGCACCGACATTGCGGTGAAAGCCTGGCAAAGCCAGACTAATCCACTGCACCGCAGACGCACGAACCCAAAGGGTCCCTCAAATCTGCTGGCCACGGGATGGAGCTGGGATTCGAACGCTAGACCTGGGGGTTTCAGACTAGGCCATTCGACCAACACACCACACCACGTGGTTCCCAAAATGTCACTTGGTAAATTTAGTAATAATTTTGCTTTAAAGGAGCTGAGTCAACATTATGATTTTCTGATTTTGAACTACATAAGGTGAAAATGCTATATGTAATTTAATTTTCAAAATACAAAAAACATAACATGATTTTTTTTTTGTAATCCAATAAATTATTAAATAAAAAAGATAACAACTAAGGAGAGGGGGAATACAAACTTAAAACTAGAGGTGTTCACAAGCTTTTAGCCTCTCAGACTAGACTTTCTTTGTCAACATTACTCTGAATGAGTGAATCCATATAGGACCGGATTCAAAGGTTAAGGAAAGTAATTAGAGTTCTCCTCTAGGGTTTGTGGTGCGGCAGGTTGTTTCAGTCCGGCAAGACCTATATCTTCTCCATTCATGGAGTCCTTTAATTTTCCGGCTTTGACCTCATCTTATTTGCTCTCATTGGTTTCGCTGGCAAGGTAGCAGTTGGTGGCGATGGTGAGTAGGATCCGGGTATACTGGATCAGATTGCTATCGAGGATATGTCATTCTCTGATGGTGTTTGGGCGTCAGGAACAAAGGGTGGCCACGGTAATGTGGGATTAGATTATGTTTATTCATCGGTTGGATTCTCTAGGGCAGTGGCGATGAGGGCTCTGAACTGTAGGTGGTTGCTTTCTCGCGGTAGCGCTAGCTATTGGTTTGGCAAAGGGAACAGCGTTGAAGGCTGGGTAATAGGCTGGCGTGACCGGCAGCAGTGTTGTGGTGGTGATCTGTCAAGGTCGGTTTTGACGACGAGTGGCTCTAACAGCGTTAGGGGCGGTGGAAGGTGCTTCTGGTGTTTTCTGGCCGGCCGAGGCGGTGATTGGTCTTTGGTGGAGGCAACTTGGTGGAAGCAGGAATTTGGTCACCTAGGGTTTACTCGAATGGGACTCATTGGCCTGGAAAGCGGACCTGGGGCCTTAAGGTCTTTTGGGCCTTTTTATATGCTTGGGCCATCTGCTGGTTAATGGAGTTCAGTGATTGGATTGGACTTTGTATTCCACATGCAATTCAAGACTTTATTTTCTCAGTTGAAGGAGTTGAGGGTGGAGTCCTATCCTCTTCTCCTAATACTTATTAATTTTTTCTTCAGGTCGCAAGAATCATTGACTCTGTTGTCTATTTAAACCTTCGGAGTTCTTAGTTCTTGTTTAGAATAAAAGTGCTTAACTTTAAAAGGTGGGTGTACTTGGGGTATTTGGCTTCTTATTCTGTCTTTAGAATAGGATTTTAGAGTACTCTGTAAATGACATTTTATGACGACCCTTAGGGGTATGTCGTTTTTGTACTGCTTGCTAAATTATAATGAATGGATGACCTTTTCTACTCACAAAAAGAGAGGGGATATGAAGTTAAAATCCCTTAGCAAAAATAGTAGAACCAAAAGACAACCAAACCATAAACAAGATTAGGCAGAGTCAAATGAGAGATCAATCAAGACACATATTCGATCAGCATCCGATTGTAGGTAGGGTAAGGGTCTCATGAACTCATTGGTCTCGTTTCATCTTCAATATTTTTGTTCTGAGACTTTGGGAAAGTTTAAGAAGATTCTCATCTTCCATAATTGCTTCACCCTAATCAAACTAAGAACTAAAAGATTTATCTCAGCCTGAACATAGGTGCGATACCCAAGGGGTTCTAGCTTCATTTCCCAAATCACCCCACTAGAGCTTAGTTTGAACATTTGATTCTACCAAAACAAAATTTATATTATCACTGCCAACCAAAGTGTCAATGCACTCCCTAATTATCTCTTTTTCCTGAACAATAATGCTCTCACCTTGCTCCACTTAAGCAAGAATCTCATAACTATTAGCAGTGCAAACATTAACATTACGTCTTGAGAACTCATTAGGACATACTGACTTCAAGGAGAAGTATCATTAGCTAGATCCTTCTCCATCATATCATTCCAATCCCCCCTTTAAGTAACGGGTACTAGAGAACTAACAATTGGTTCCTTAGTTCAGAGGCAATATATATCATCTTCATCATTATTATTCGAATTGTACACAAACAACTTCTCAGAAGGCTCCTCCATCATATGCTGAACAATGACAGCAAAACTCTTCCATAACAGCCTTTACAATAACTAATTTGGTAAATTGAGCCTTATAATTTTGAATTCCAAGTTCACTTGAACCTTGGAAAGTATGATGCAAATTTTCAACATCTAAAATGGGCTCAGTAGGAGAGAAAATCGTATGTACCTAGTCTTTGCTAAAATAGGGTTTTGTGGATCAATTGGAAGCTTAGAAGCACTAGCATTCTTATTAAAATTTAGCTTCGATGTTCTTGACGTAAAATTTGAGTGGAATTTCCGCCATGCTCACGCTCATGATGACCATTGACCAGCCCACTTTCCTTGGGCTCCTCAGTACTGTTCAATAATTTCAATTGCCTGCTACGATTAGCCGTGTGGCTTATACGTACCATCCCACAATGGATACACATATTCTCATACATAACCTCAAAAGGAAAACAGTGAGTCTCACGCTCAACCAACAATGATGAAGGTAACTAATTGGCAAGATCAATATCAACTAAAACTCATGCAAATACTTAAACTGTTGTTCTTTTGTTGCTTTATTAATTGTAATGCAGTGCTCACACCCCCAGCAATCTCCATAAGGTTCTGTGGATACCGATATTCTTGGTCAACCCATATAAGTTTACCTAAATTTGAGCGTGTGTCTGTGGAAGAGTGTCTCCAAGAACAAATTAAATATGGCTTCCACTGAGTCATGCAGAGGAACAAAATTCCATCAGGAAGTACAAATACCACCACCTCAAACCCTCCTCAAGTTGTCTTCTGTGGAAAACTGGATGTCAAAATAGCCCTTCCTAAGCAGCACCAGATACCATGGGCAAAAGACCGCCAAAGAGTAACAAGCAAGGCCTGAAGGATATTTGGCTTCAAAGGGATAGAAGCCTTACGCAACAACAATCGACCAATAAGGTTAGTTTTGAAATGCTTCAAAGAGCTTCATTGATCTTGAGAGAAAACAAAGGAGTTGGCAATTGACTAAGAGAAAACAAAGAGCACAATTGAGTTTGAGAGATTATACTCAATGGTTCACCCTTTTAGAACAGGTGGAGAAGTTGCCAAATTAGCCACAAGATGGCCCTTGAAAACCCAAAGACACGCTGCTGCTGTGAAAAAGAGAACGAGAGCCCTAGGAAAAACCCTAAGACAAGGGGGAAAAAGAAAAAGGGGTCCTTGAACCATAAGGACGAATATAGGGAAAACATTTTCCTTCAGTCCAACAAGAAAATGAGGCTCCCTCCCGGTCCATTAATATTGAGCAAAATTATTATTTGCTAATATACTCAATTATCAAATTACACCACTGCCATTGTCAACTCTCTCATGTCTCCATTACTCTCACTCTTAGACCTCTCTTCCTCCCTCCCCATGCTCGTCTGAATTGACCCCAAAATCTGACGAGTGTACTCCATGACGGACATGGCTCAGACCCGATATGTCGTATGCCATGGCAGACGTGGCTCATATCCAAATTACACATGAGGCTCCCTCCCGGTCCATTAATATTGAGCAAAATTATTATTTGCTAATATACTCAATTATCAAATTACACCACTGCCATTGTCAACTCTCTCATGTCTCCATTACTCTCACTCTTAGACCTCTCTTCCTCCCTCCCCATGCTCGTCTGAATTGACCCCCAAAATCTGACGAGTGTACTCCATGACGGACATGGCTCAGACCTGATATGTCGTATGCCATGGCAGACGTGGCTTATATCCAATCTGTCCTCACCACATTCGGCGACCAACCCGATCACGATTCCATTGACTCAGCTAAGGCCAAGCTCGCCGGCGTCGATGACAGCCGTGCTGACGTGAAGGAGACAGGGTGGCGGGAATTGGCGGAGAGATAAGAGCAAGAGTGCATGCTATCCTTCAGCTGGAAGAGTTGCAAGTCACCTACAAGAAGCTACTCAAGGATGTCGAGGAGAGGCTCGTAAGGATTTATCGGTTGGTGAAGGCCGGAGTGGTAGAAGAGGAGGAGGTGGATGGCGTTAGCGACCAAGTTTCATTCGGATTCTGCAGCAGCCGTTAGCCGGGGCTGGGCTGGATCGGGTCAACCTCTCGGATCAAGGCTTATGTTTCTTGGCGGAGGAATTTGGCCGGGTCAGTGGATTGCTTCAGCTTGATCTTTTCAACAATGAGCTGCAAGTTCGAGATAATGAAGATTTTGATTTTAAAACAAGTCATTCCTGATCTCCATCATTGTCGTTTGCTAAATTTTGAACTTTTTTTGTTTTGCAATGGGTTTCTTTGTTGGTCCAGCTCAGTGTTGTAGCTTGATCCACTTGTGGGTTCTCTTGAAATTTCGATAATATAGGGATTGTGATCTTCCACAAAATTTTCCAATGTAGATGAGGAGTGAATCAATGATGGCTAAGGTGAAGAGGATCGATGAGGTGGACAGATTTTCTAAATCCTTAATTAATTTTTTCTTGATGGTCTCAAAAGACATCGGCAATCTACTTAGTGTGTTTCTTCATGCTCGGGGTCGATCTAATGTTTCTTCTTGGTAAAGAATTATTTTAGGTTAGTAAAACTATTACTGACCTTTATCTTCTTTTATTTTGATCTTCAATAAAAAAATTATTGAGGGTCAATAAAAGTTCGATATCAGAACTGGAACTCCATTACAGAGATTCAAAGAAGCTTCAAGGTCAGGTTCTCTCTCTCTCTCTCTCTCAAAGGTCAGGTTAGTAAAACTTTATTTTTTTGAGAATGCAAAAAAAAATAAATATATATATAGATTTATTGGGAATTTTTTTTATTCAAGTACAACTTAAGAGGAATAAATATGGTAGAATTAGACTATTGAGATATTTCTATAAAAGTTTTGTCAGTGGCGCGTGTAGTGTTCATAAGTCAACAATGCTCTTCATATATCTTACACACTAAGAACATCTCTAACACATAGAGTTGTCAGTACAGTAGAGCACTCTTCGCTAGTTGGTGCTTGGTAAAATACATTATTTTAGTTGAGACTCTTGTTATTATCTCATGAAGTTCTCATGATGCTTATTGTAATCTGGCGTTTAGGCACCATGTCCCCCCCATATATTATGCAGTTTCATTAATCGAGACTTGAGGGCAGCCAGCCGCACTGGCCATTTTTTCAAAAAAAAAAAGAAAAAGAAAGAAAAAGAACATCTCTAACGCATCTATCAAAATGTGGTTGCCGTTATATTTGACAAATACTCTTGTTCCGATCAATATGTTAAAATCTTTCTAAAAAACGATTTCTACCGCCTCCTATTTTCTATACATATATCCTCCAAAATCTTCATCTCCCATTCTTTGATCCTTTCTCACCCCTAATCCGAGTTAGTTCATCTCCCCTTATGTCCATTGTAGCCCTCCTTTTTGCATATCACTTTCAAGTTTTTTCTTCATGCCATGTGTTTGACACAAAAACCAGTTGGCTTGCAAACTGTCTCTTTTGAGCGTGATTGCGCGGGCGTGCCAGCACCGTGGGGTGCAGTCGTCGGGGGAGTCCCTTGAACTGACTTCTTCTTCAAGCGTTGTGGACGAGGAGAGCACCAACCTCGTCACAAGGCTCTTTTCTCTGCCTTCCGAGAAAGGACTTCTTGCCTTACGGGTAAGGGCTTTGGTTGTGATCTCTTCGCGACACCGAATCGATACTTAGTGTTGTAGACTAAGCAGAGCAATCACTGGGAAGTTGGAGAAAGCACGGGTTTTGCTAAAGCATGACTTTAGCTTCGCTGGGTTGCGAGGGCGTTACCCTTGCTTTGCTGGTAGTATCGGTGGCAGTAGCACTTAACAGTCGGCTCTTGGAGAGACTAGGACTGGAAGCACGGTCGCCGGGTTTCAACTAGGTTGAAAGTTTGCTCCGGGGGAGGCTTTGATAATCGTAGAGATTAATTGATTGTAGAGAGGTCCTTGATTTGTCCTTGAAACCTGGTATTTATACCTAGGGTTTCGACTGCTCCTTGTCATAGAAGGATTATTGATTGAAGTTTCCTATTCAATCTCCGCTACCTGACTCCCATAAGGGCTCGTTTTCCTTATGGGTTTCGGAATGGGTGAAGCTGTACCCCAATCCCAAGCAGATTTATTTTTGGGCCGCAGGTATCGGCCATACTATGCTAAATCCACTAAAAGATCTTGCCAAAATTACTTTTGGGCTCAAACACCATGCACTCCCAAACTTTGAAGTCTTTCTCTACGCATGATGTGACCTAGCTCAACATGAGCCTTTTCTTTTTCAATGCCCATTAATTTCTCTTTCCCGTTTTGTTTCGACAGATTGATCCCGGGGTCACACCCCCATCAACTCATTGTGCACAGAAACAACTAAACTGATATGCAAGCCCATACAGGCATGGGCAATAAGAAGTGGGTAGAGTTGTACTCCCCACAGCCCCGGCCAGGACAAAACCACCAATCTGCCGTTTTATTCACTCATCCATGTCGTATTGCCCTACGTCTCCCCAAACCTTTCGTTTTATTCGCACTCATAATAGGGTACGAAACTGAACCAGAGACTCAGGAGCTCGATCAATTTAGCCACACACGCACCAGCACAGCTAGCTAGCACTGATATCACCACCACCACTCCCAGTCTCTCCATTTCCGTACACCCCGCGCGTGTCCGTCACTTCAGCTACAGCTAATTCCCAGCTCAGCCCCCTCTCTCCCTCCCACATAAAGCGCACACACACTCTTCCTCTCCTCGCCGATGCTCAAACCCAAAATGGACTTCTCCGGCCCAAAACCAAACGGCCCACAACTTAAAGACAAGCTCCTCGTCATCATGGGCGCCACCGGCGCCGGCAAGTCGCGGCTCTCCCTAGACCTCGCCGCCCGCTTCCCTCCGGCCACCTTCGAAGTCATCAACGCCGACAAAATGCAGGTCTACAAGGGGCTCGACATCACCACCAACAAGCTCTCCGCTCCCGAACGGCGAGTCGTTCCGCACCATCTTCTCGGCGAGTTCGACTCCCGCGACGGCGACGTCACCCCAGCCGAGTTTCGCCGACTCGCGGCTCAGGCGGTGTCTAGCGTCGTCTCCCGGAGGAAAGTACCTGTGCTTGTCGGCGGGTCCAACTCGTTCATCCACGCGCTCGTAGTCGACCGGTTCGAACCGGACTGTGATGTATTTAACTGCGAGTCTGTAACGGTAGCGGTCTCGTCGGAGCTCAGGTACGACTGCTGCTTTCTCTGGGTCGACGTGTCGCTGCCGGTGTTGACGGCGTACTTGTCGCAGCGAGTAGAGGAAATGCTCGACTCGGGGATGTTCCACGAGCTGGCCGAGTTCTACGGGGAAAACTCGGCGGGTCGAACCGGTCTGAGAAAGGCGATCGGAGTGGCGGAGTTCAGCCGGTACTTTAAGGAGTACTCGCCGCCACCGGCGGCGGAGGATGAAGATCCGGTGCGGCGGGGAGCATATGATGAGGCGGTGGGAGAGATTAAAAAGAACACGTGTCGGCTGGCGAAGAGGCAGATGGGAAAGATTGCGAGGTTGAGGAAGGCGGGGTGGGATCTACGGAGGCTGGACGCGACGGAGGCGTTTAGGGCGGCGGTGACGTCAGATGACGAGGAAGAGGGGAAGAGGTGGTCGGAGATTTGGGAGAGAGAGGTGGTTGAGCCAAGCGTGAAGATTGTGACGCATTTCTTGGTGGAGGAGGAGTAGGTCTTCCAGCGTTTTCCAGACTCTTCTTTTTTTCTTTTTTCTTTTTTGTAATTTTGAATTTTTGTGTTTTGTTTTTTTTTTTTTGATGACTAATTTTTGTGTTTTGTTTTCTAATTGGGGTTGGAAAATTTTGGGAGAAGGGGTCGAGGTTTGTCAACGAAGGAAGACCAAGGACGGGTCAAGTTGAAATTGGGAGGGGGGAGATTTCAAATTTTGGGTTTGGGAGGGAAATTCCCCAAGGTACTCAAGAGATAATGTAAAAGAAAGTTACCGTTGTAAAATTAACTTCATTGGTTCCTCATGTTGATACTAGATAGAGCTGAGTAAAACTTTAAAGTGTAGATATTGAATGAAGACCTCATACAGTCATACTAGACTACTAGAGAACTGTTCCTCTTTGAATTCGCCGCCACTTAAATTATTAAGCTTAATTGACCTCTTTTCTATTTTTGATTAGAGGAGGGTCATTGACCTCTTTTCTATTAAGCTTAGAAAGTTAGCAACACACATACTCTTCGGAGGGTATCCCAGCAGAACCGGACTAATCCCTTCCGAACGCCATAGGGCAATAAGCACTCATTAGTTGGCCACCAAGGCTTCATGGAGATTCGAAAGCCATACCTACGGTTTCAGACTAGGACCTTCTACCACTCCACTATCCCTAGTGGTTCTAATTAACCTCTTTCTATATATGCAGAGTTTTGAAATGAAAATGTATTGTTGTTATTAGTATATCAATCCACTCATATGTTTTAAATTAATGCCAATATATTCTCACAAAATTATAATTATTAAGAGTTTTGTAAGCATGCACCAGCGATGTTCAACAACTACTTTTATCTCTTATACGCGTAAGAAATTAGTGGATATTTTTCTTTGAAGTGACTTGCAAATTTGCAATTGATGTGTATCTTTTTTTTTTTTTTTTCATTGGATTGTCTTCAAATATTATACATACTCAACCAAATTTAAACGTGAAAGGTTGATGCTAGTTGTAGAATATAACCCAAATATGTATCCGGATTTTTCGCATTCCTTTTTCTAATACGAAATACCAAGAACTTCTACCATAAAACTAAATGAATGAAAACCATGTACCAACCTCTATCAAGAAACAAAAATAGTAATCAATTGGAGAATTCAAAGCGAACATGTAAGTGCAACATCATCATTCAACAAGAAGTTGAATGAAAACTTCAGTACATTGCCTAATCATGTACCGCACTCAATCAAGAAACTAAAATTGGTAATCAATCGTGGAATTTTTAGCAGACACGTAAGTGCAACATCATTCGACAACGAAAAGTTGAATGAAATCTTCGGTACATTACATAATCTAAAGATTTTTATCAAGAGTCTAGATTAACAGATTCTGGAAAATAAAGCATGCAAGTAGAGTAAATTGTCATAAAGATTACATCACAGATATCCAAGGCAGAACAGTAACTTTGATCCTTTACATCATGTGTAAAAGACATTCCTCTGTATAAATTCGTCACATGGTGACAGGTGACATTGTTTCAATCCTAGGAGGCTTTGCCATAAAGTAGAAGAAGACAAAACACCCACTTCAGAATATACTGATCCGCGCGCCACTCTACACTCACTCCGTCACTGAAAATGGCGTTAGAGTTCCGGTCACACAAGGACGGCGATTGGTACGAAGCCCATCTACTAACGGAGTACGCCGTCTCAGAATCAAGTTCGCCACCTTCTCCGACGAAGAGGACGAGTTGGTCAATGCCAAGGACCTGAAGTCGCTCCAAGACTTACGTCGACGCATTGAGGTCCCGGGTCAGGAAAGTGTCTATTCAGCTCCAGGACTACGAGTGCTGCAAAGTGAAAAAGCGCTTGGTCGTCTGCGCCGCCCGTTCGTTTCAACCCGACGACCGCCGCTTCTACGACGCCTTAATCGACAGGGTGAGCTCTCTGTTTCTCTGTCCTTTTTTTTTTTTGGTTGCTTTCTATGTGTTTGTGAAACTCTACTGAGGTTTGTTTATTGTGGTTTGCTATGGTTAGGTTGTGAGGAAGAAGCATAGGTATGAGGGAGGAGAGGAAGTGTGTACTTGTAGGTTCGTTGTGGAGTGGACTAATGGCCCGGACGTTGGGATTCAAACTACTCTAGCACTTGAGGACAGTTGCCGAGTGCAGGCTGTTAATTAAGCTGCCTACTACTGGTGAGGAAATAAGCCCAGTGCTGAGCTCATTTCTCGACAGAGCCAAGGAGAAGATTGAAAGCATTTTCTCTAATTCGACTAGGACTTCTGTTGAGAAAGGTTCTTGTGATTCAGGGACTAGTAGGCCCAGAAAGAGGTTCAAGGCAAGCTCTGCTCTAGGATTCAGCAAGGTAATTAAGTGTGTCAATTTTGGATAATGCTTAATTTTGAGAATTATTGGGAATTGTAATGCCTTGGTGCTGGAAAGTTTTGATATTTCTGTGATTAAATCATCCTATTAAAGTTTTAAGTTTAGATAATCATCCTATTAGTCTTTAAGCTTAGATACCGTCAGAACTTGCTTGAAAGTGTACAAGATTATCAGAAATAACAAGAGTGGATTGGAAGACACTTGATACTTTGAGTGCGATGGACTTGATTTGTGGAGTTGGGAGTGTGTTAAATTGAGAGTCAAAAGTGGATTTTTTCCACCTATTCTGTGGACATGTCACATATGCATACAAATTTGCTCTGATGTACATGTGCTCCCCCTCTCTCTAGTTACTAGGATACTTCTTTCATGTGGTTGTTTTCGCAACAAATTTGTTAATGCTAGTTTGCCTATTTATAGAAGGGGAAATGATCATTTACCCAATTTCAACTTAAAAATTGCTCACTTGCTCCACTAACAGTTTCCCTAATACCCAATTAATTCTTTTTTTTTATTCTTTTTATTTATTTTTGGGACTTTTTTGCCCTCTCCTTCTTTCTCACTTAGAGAGGGAAGTCATCCTCCACCTTGCTTTGCTCCGGTGACCAGTGGCTGGCCGCGGTCTCCGGGGACCGGTGACCGGACTCCGGCAACCGGTGACGGGATTCCCGAATCCGGCTACCGGACCGGTGACCGGATTCTGACGTCTGATTTTATTACCCCCCAATAATACCCAGTAATCATATTATTGCCCCTCAATAATCATATTATTGCCCCCCAATAACAAGTTTATTAGGGATCAATAATTAATGAAAAATGAAGATGCTTATAATTTTGAAAGTTTTAGTAGGGTTATCCAAATAAATAATCTTATTATTACCCCCTAATAAACTTATTATTGCCCCGCAATAATTTTATTATTGCCCCGCAATAATCTTATTATTGCCCCAATAAACATTTTATTGCCCCCCAATAATCTGTTTACTGCCCCCCAATAATCTTATTATTATCTTCCAATAATTGTTTTATTGCCCACTAATGATCTTATTATTGCCCAACCAAATCATAATAAACAAAACAATCATTGCTAGCAACATCCCATATTGAAATCGGCCAATTTTTTGGAGAAACAAACCACCGCAACAACCATTGGAGGCCTCCTACGCATTTTACCAGAAAGAGGGGAAAAAAAAAGAAAAGAAGAAAACAAATAACCATTGGAGGCCTCCAATCTCAATTTTACTTTTACTTTTCCGGCTTTTTCCTTTTGCCGCCAGCCCACACGGGCCTCCACCCCAACCCACCTGCACGCGGCATCCCCCAGCAGTCTAACGCCTGTAACAACGCTGCTCCCTACCGGCCTCTAGCGCCCATCCCACAGCCCATGCAGACCTCGCTGCAGACCTGCGCCCAGCAGCCCATCCCAGCACCGATCCGGTGATCCCTGCAGCACCAGACCCCTGCCTTGCAAGCACAGTCTTCCTTCTGCAGCCTGCAACACACAGCCATATCGCACCGTCCGGCTTCGTGCTCGGCACCACAGTAATAGAGCAGCACAGCTCGTGCCCACATCACCAGACCCTCAGCCTAGCCGTAAACCAGAGAACACGCCCGGTTCGTGAACGACGGGCCTTCCATAAGCCCGGTGTCGTACCCGGCCCGGGTTGCTCCTTTTCCGGAAGATAAGGTCTCCGAGGAAGGCGGAGAGGCGAGGCAGGATGATCTGGAGAAAGAGAAGGAGAACCAGCACCGGTGGCGAGTATGCAGGCCTCCTCCGACGGCCTCGGGAAACAGAGGAGGGGAGAGAGAGAGAGAGGCCATTGTCAGCGTGAAAGAGGAGAGAGAGAGAGAGTGTGGCATGCTTTTAATTTTATAATTAAAATTTGTCTAAAATAGTCTTTTTATTTTTAAATGGGTAAGTGGGCACAATAATCTCTTACTGGAGTAAGTGGGCAATTTTGAAGCTGAAATTGGGTAAGTGGTCACGGCCCCTTTATAGAATACCCCTGCCAAGAGATACTTAGCAGAGATGATTGGCAATCCTTCTGAAAGGAGTGGATATGACATGGATATAGGAGGGGTGGCCCATGTGCCACTTGTGGAGAATGTTGAGAAGGGGATATCACCGGTTACAATTATGCAATTTCTATATCAGCAAGTTTCAGTCTCATGTAGAGCATTTTTTATGCCAAGTACGCAGTCAGAGTCATATACAAGAGGAATCATTATACTGGATAACAAAAGGAATCTTGAAAAGTTGTCCAACTTCTTGGAGAGTCCAGATCGCATCATCATTTCCTTAAGAGGAAGGTATATCTTGTGTCAATATGTAGTATCCCTAAGATTAGGGTTTCGCTCTTGGCGCCCTATCTTAGGGGCGCGACTATAATTGGATTCCGAAATAAGCTATGTTTCTACGGATCTCGAATTATAGTTCTTCACAAGGATGTTGTCATGTTTTTCAGTGACATTCATAGCTCCAATAAGCTCACAAAACCTTGTGATCCGTCCTGCAGTAACATCGATTCGATAGTTCTTAGCAACCATCAATGCAGAGACAGGGAAGGTAGAGAGAGTCTTCTCAATCAACATTGCATCTGTGATCTCTTTACCACATAATTCTATTAAGGATTTAATGCGAAGTGCTTCCGAGTTGTAGTCAAGAACTGACTTGAAATCACAGAAGCGGAGGCTATGCCATCTCACTTCTAGGTCAGGAAGCAGAGAGTCACGGATGTTGCCAAATCTTTCTTCGAGTGAGACCCACAGCCTTCTGGGGTCTTCTTCATTCATACACTCGTACTGGAGCGAATCATCCATATGACGAGTCATTAGGATGATGACTTTCGCCTTATTTGCCTCTAAGGCTGCTCTATTTGCTTCCAAAGCTTGAACTTGCTCAATAGTTAGCACGTCCTAGCTAGGCTCGAGAATCATATCCAGGATTCCATCGGTCTTGAGATGCTGGCGGACATCACGAACCCACCTGTGATATCCAGAGCTAGTTGTTCCCAATGGAGTAAAGTCTAATTTGTTTAGGTTACTCATCCTGAAAGATAACAAGAAAAAGGGTTAGTTTCGGAGTGAAAAAGCTACTACGAAAACATATAAAATTCGTGAGCGTAATCGCTTCCAAGAAATTTAATTCCAAGAGGTATTGGATTAGATCGAAACAATGGCGTAAGTGGTCGATCATAAATTCTCTACAAACTCTAAGTTTGGAGATCTCAACAAGCTTCAAGCTTGGAGTGAGCACTAACCCCCACAGTTCGGCTTAATTAGGTCTCTCCTATGATGAAGAAATGAGGTAGAAGAAGGGAGTTTGCAAGTCCGCGAGAAAAAGAAGAGAAAAGAAATAAAAACTTAAAAAATGGGAACTTTTAGTAAAAAAAAAACCTCGAAATAGGTTGTCGGAAAGTTGACCGGAACGGTCAACAGGCATTGACCGGTGCTGACGTGGCGCTGGAGTCCGTGCTGACGTGGGAGTGGTGTCCGGTTGCTGAACCTGCCACATCCAGTTGTTGACGTGGCAGTGGGGTCCGGTTGCAGACGTGGTAGTGGGTCCGGTTGCTGATGTGGTAGTGGGGTCTGGTACTGACGTGGCAGTGGGTCCTTGTGCTGACGTGGCCGAGCTGACGTGGCAGTGGGTCCCGGTGATGATGTAGTAGTGGGCCGCGTCATTGGGCCTCTAGGCTGCCTTCTTTTCCTTTTTTTTTCTTTCTTCTGTCGGTTTTTCTGCAGGCCGGTTCAGCAGTTTTTAGACCTGTTTTTAGAGTTCTGTTTCTAGTTCCTGGATCCTGGGATCGATGCGCTGCTGGTGGCAAAATTTGGTAGCAATCGGAGGTCCGGAAGGTGGTGAACCGGTGCAGGGATCCTTTTTTTTTTCTTCTTGGAGGGCTGGTTCGATACTTCCGGTGGCCGGTTCGGTGGTTTTCCGGCCGGTTCTGGTGGTTCAGCCGCCGGTTCTAGAATTCTGGGATTAAGGGCTTCAATATATGAGGCGGTGGTTGCTAGGGTTTCAGGGTTAGGGCTTCGTGCTGATAACGTGTTTAAGGAAAACTGAAATATGGGAGAGAATAGAGTCGTGCTTTCATTGATAATAGGGGCCTCTTTATATGGAGGATTACAAGCATAAAGATAGAGTTGTACATGGAAACATAATCGTACATTGATTAGATATTCTGGATTTACTTGAATAGTTTTTTTTTTTTTTTTTTTAGGATTAATTTTAGTTTACCCCCCTGAGATTTGGGGGTGTCATCATTTCACCCCCTCTACTCTCAATTTTAAATTTTTACCCTCCGAGCATTTTAATTTTCCTCAACCGTGCCCAATGTCTCATTCTCCGTCCAATTTGGTCGTTAAGTTTGACAATGAGACCCAATTTATGGGGTAAAATTGTCATTTGAAGAAGGAAAAAAAAAAAACTCCACGACAAAAAGAAAATTATTATTCTTCTTCTTCTTCTTCTTCTTCTTCTTCTTCCTCCTCCTCTGATCCTCCACCCCAAAACTACTCTCCTATACCAACTGGTCCCTAGCTACACATTGCAACTCACCTCCACCATCTCCATGCTCGTTAGTCTCCGAAAAATCCTGTCCGGCCTCCTCGTCGTCCAGTGACGCCTGAAACCAGCTCACCCGCTGATCTCATCAATACCCAAAAATGCTCTGGGCACCCATTGTTCTGCTATGGCCGCACCTCCTCTGATGCTGTCGTGGCCTGACACCTCCCCACCCCCAAACTACCGCCCCATTCGAGCCCCTGCCATCAATTTCCCTCCAAACCAACAAGTCATAATCCTCACCTTGTCCTTCAAGCCAAGTCCGTCCCTCCAATCTCACCCCCCTTCCATTTCCAAACCCCCAAACCCAACCCCCCCCCCCCCCCCCCAAAAAAAAATCATCTAATCCCCTGACGACTTCTGTCGCTTCCACGACTCTAATCACCCGAAAAAAATTACTAACGTGCATTTCACGAATTTTGACTGTAAATTCTTCACTATTAGAGCCAATTGCAACCTGTAATATAACTTTCCATAGACCAAAATATTTCTGATTTCTTGTGAAATAAACAGAGAGAAGAATGCTTTACCGGAGTGATGTACTCATTGCCGGAGACGGTGTGGAAAAGGTCGAAGTCGATGATGTGGAGCTCGTGAAGCTTTTGGACCAATTCGACGACGTTTCGATCGAACAATCTGATACTCGATTTCGCTTGATGTGCCGACTCGAATTGCTTCTCTAATTCCACAAATTCGTGATCCAATAATTGGGCATAAACTCACCCAATCTGGATGGCGAATTGAACCTGACCACTTCTGCCTCTCTCTCCCTTAACATTCGCATGCTATTCTCGGTCGAGAACCCAAACAAGGTCAGAATCAAGTATGGTGAGTATGCACCCCGGCATCCCATTCCCTCAAGGGCATAAGAGGTGGCGGGTGGTAATTTGAACGATGAAGATGAGAAGAGGAAGGCCAAATTGATGAGGTTCAGATCGTTGGGGAGAGAAGAGGAGGAAGAAGCATAATTTTTTTTTTCTTTCTTTT
This sequence comes from Rosa rugosa, assembly GCF_958449725.1. Lineage (NCBI taxonomy): Eukaryota > Viridiplantae > Streptophyta > Magnoliopsida > Rosales > Rosaceae > Rosa > Rosa rugosa. The sequence goes on along the minus strand of NC_084821.1, from coordinate 53,293,725 downwards.
GGTCGAGGTTTTTTTCTTCTTGAAATGACCCTTTAAGCCCTTAAAGTGAGCTCTATTGTCGAACTTAACATCCAATTTGGACGGAGAATGAGACATTGGACATGGTTGAGGAAAATTGAAAAGCTCGGGAGGGGGTAAAATTTTAAAATTGAAAGTAAACGGGGTGAAATGATGACACCCTCAAATCTGAGGGGGGTAAACTGAAATTAATATTTTTTTTTATTCAAGAACCCCCGCCAAATGTGAGGGGGATTTGGGAGGGAAATTTACCGCCATTGGGAGTTGGGACTAGCCAAAACGGTGGGCTTCAAAAAAAAAAAAAAAAAAGTAAATTGCATCTTCCGGCTCTCCTTACACATAAACAGAAAAGAAAAAAATAATAGTAATTAGAATACTAAAAAGTAGCTGAACCCAGAAATCAAAATCCCGTGAGAGTTTCGAAAAGTGCAAAACTCAGTTGTGTAACTTGGAGAATATGGCTGGCCGGGCTGTGCGAGGAGTCCTGTCTGCGGCGGCAGAAGAAGTTGTAATTGATGGGATTGAAACTAATCCTGATCGTGTTCGACACTTTCTGGCAGGGGAGATCCTCACGACGAAATCCCTTAATAAGGGTACTATTGTCGGCAAAAGCTAGCATTGGTGTTCAGAAATCAATCTTGTTCTCCCTTGTTTGCTACCTTCTTCTCATTGATAAGGTAAAGTTATTTCAATTTTGTTCTTTTGTTTCTGAAATTGATCTAGTCGCAGATTTTTTGTTGTTGTTTTTGTGAGGTAACTACTGGTAGTTTATAAGGTTGTTGCTGTATATATGTTTGCTAGTCTATGTTTTCCTTTTGGAGATTTTGGCAATGGGGTTGATTTCGGTGTGTGGCAGCAGCCTCATTTCCAAGTTGGGTTTTTCTGGGTTCTTTCAGTAAAACAGATCTAGGGGTTTGATTTTTGTTCTTACCTGCGGAGGAGGCTGAAGAGGGCTTTCAATCTCAATTTAAGGAAAGGTATTAATTCAAAAAGTTTCAAACTTTATGTGTTATTCGGGTACCCAATTCAGATATATAGCCGCCCATTTGATTAGTTTTTATGATCAAACCAGTGTATGTGATGATTGATGCCAATACAGACAAAGGTTGAAATGGTTGTGACACAAGGAGATGAAGAAGGGAAGAAGATTGCAGCAATGGTGAGGCAGATTGGGGCTTCTAAGTTTGTTCTTGGACTCCATGATCACAGCTTTCTTTACAAGTAAGTTTTGAATGGACATTGGTTAGCAAATTTGATTAGAATCATTGATTAGGTGACTGATTATGTGTTTGATTTTCATCATTATGGTTGAGATGTTTGGGGTTGTTCATATTGGGATAAGAATTCAATGCATAATGAAACAATCAGAAATAGGTGAGCTTCCTAGGAAAGTCCTGCTCTACAAGAAAGAACTAATTAGTGGTTAGAATGTACTTTTTACTTAATAAGCTTTGAGGAAAGTTTCTGTTAATAGCATGGTCTTGGTGGGAAACGGGGACCCTATATGGTTCATCTGAGTCACTGTGTATGTGACATGTTGGTGATATAGGATAGCTACTCACAAGTTTTTAGGGCTCCATGTAGCAAATAGTTTGAGACATATACGTTGTATTGTTGGGTGACTCTGTAAAATATAGCATCTTCTTCAATGAATAAAAATACCTCTTTTGGCTATTGACAATGGATCATAGACCAATTGATTCCAGAAAATGTGAGGCAGATCCCATATTTCATAGTGCCATTCTCATTTTTCATGATTCTTCATATTAAATCCAGCTATTTACAGATAGAAGCAGGAGGAGTTTCTTTTATTTGTTGTTCATTCATTTGATTCTTTAATTTTAACCAATGGTCCCCTTTTATTTTATCCATCAAACCATATAATGTCTCAATGTTTGCAGACACATACATGTATATATTATAAGTCAGGAGTTTAGGTAGATGAGTAGATATGTCCTCTGTTCTGGAATTAACATAGCTTTGGAATATTTCCTTGCTTTGCTTGAAATCTTTTGTCCTTAATGTATTGTTTATTCTAAACAAGTTAAAATAGGCTAATTAATAAATAATACCTGCTAGATTTGACTTTCTCATTTCAAAAAATGGCTTTAGTACTGATAAAAAAACATTTCCATGGAAGTTGAGACATTGTTTAAGGCTACATACTTATCATATAAAAAGATGCTACTGACTTCTTATGCATTACAGTAAACATGCAGAGCACAAATTCTTTCTTAATAATTTCCCCAAATATATCAGAACCTTGTCATTTACTAGTTCAAATAATTAAGAAAAGATTGGGAATCTCATTTGAGACAAGCTCTACTATGACTGCAATGTTTGGATCCTTATGAAGTAGTAAGGTTCAATTAGGAACAGAAAATGATATAATGACAGTGTTTTTGTTCACCATCTGGTTTATATAGGTTGGCAATGGCCCAAGGCAACAATACTGCAAACAACTTCATGAATTGCAGAGTCCTAGCCATCAAGCAACCATCTTCTTCACCATTGAGGATCAACAAGGCCAGTGCTCCTAGTGATCAAAAAGTTTTCAGTACCTGATATGTAACTTTTCAAGTTACTGTCTTTATAAAGTACTGGCTGATAAGCATGTAACATATATTTATGCTACTTATTTACTTGCCTATTACTTGTGGTTAAGTGTTGATAATTATAATTATTAATTTAAAATTAATTTTCGTATATACTATATATTGGAGAAAAAAGTCTGTCTGTCACCTATTCCCAAAATTGAAAATTAATATTTTATAATTAGACACAAAATTAATTTTCACCAATAGTATTTGCATTTTTTGGCACCAAAATTTAAAAATGATTCAAAAATAGTGACAAACTATTTTTGTCACCAATAAAGTTAAATTTGGCAGCAAAAAAAAAATTGGGCGCAAAAATAAAAAAAGGATAAGATTTGAAAAAGAATGGGTGATGAAATATTAGAGATTAGGTGACAAATTAATTTCGTCACCCAAACCTATTTTAGTGACGAACTTAGCATTTCGTCACCTAAAGGAATCAGTCACGCACTATAGATGACGAAACTAGTGACGAACTTTTTTTGTCACCCATAATTTTAAGAATAGGTGACATAAGTGGTTTGTCACCACTTATGTCACTCATTGGGTAAATCTGTAAATTCTAGTAGTGAGAAAAGTCCCAGAAAGGACCCATAGTGACACTAGTGGTTGGAGACTCTTCAAAGTCTTTACTTCTTGGATTACCAATCTAGAACACATCTCGTACCAATCTTTCTCAGCTAATTAGTCAGTGAGGACTTCGTAAAATGGGTTGAGACTTGAGAATGATGACTTAAAAATATCTAGACACCTCACCACAATTCGGCTATAAATATACTCGTGCTCTGCATTCTATTCAACTTCACAAACAAACAGAGCCTCAAATTAATTATGGATATCTGTGTTAACTTCAACCCTATTTCTCGCCTCATTCTCCACTTGCTGCTCTTGTTATTTTTGGCTTCTTCATGCCTAAACACTAGCAGTATTATGGAATCATGCATGGAGGAAGAGAGACAAGCTCTTCTCAGCTTTAAACAAGATCTCACTGATTCGTCTGGTAAGCTTTCTTCTTGGGTGGGTCATCAATGCTGTTGATGGAGAGGGATTTCATGCAACAATCGCACTGGTCATGTTGCAATGGTTGACCTCCGTAATACATATCCATACACCCCTGATGGTGATCAGTGGAACTCCACGGAGTATGGAGAGATTCTTTTTTGCAGGGTAAGTCAATTAATCCTTCTTTGCTTGGCTTGAAACATCTGAGTTACTTAGATTTAAGCAACAATGACTTCAAATGGGTTCACATTCCAAAATTCATTGGGCAGCTTACGAGTTTAAGCTATCTCAATCTCTCATATTCTAACTTTTCAGGAAAGATTCCCTCTTCTCTTGGTAACCTCACAAACTTGAACTATTTGGACCTCGATTCTTATTCTCTTAGTAATGTTTCTTCCAAAAACTTGAATTGGATTTCTCATCTCTCTTCCCTCAAATACCTCAGTCTTAGAGAGGTGAACCTTAACAACACAGGAGTAAGTTGGCTACATGCAGTTAACAAGCTTCCTTCACTCTTAGAGTTGCATTTGTCATCTTGTCAAATTCAAAGCATTCCACACTCCCTGCAATCCATTAACTTGACATCACTTGCCGTCCTTGATATGTCATTGAATAATGTTATCACTTCTTCATTTCCTAAATGGATTTTTAATCTTTCTAGCCTTACGAAACTTGATCTAAGTGATAATTTTTTCAGTGACCCCTTTGTTGATGAATTTGCAACCCTCAAATCTCTAGAACACCTTGATTTATCTTTCACGGGACTCAAAGGTCAAGTTCCCAAATTCATTGGAAGTTTGTGCAAGCTGAAGTCATTAAGTCTTGCAGTCAACAAATTTGATGGGGGGATTCAAGAGTTTTTGAGTGGTTTTTCAGATTGTTCATTTAATAGAATGAAGTCACTAGATTTGTCTTATTGTGGGCTGGTAGGCAAATTGCCTAGTTCGTTGGGAATCCTAAAAAGCCTGCAGTATCTCACCCTCCGTGGTAATCTTTTCAACGGTTCCATTCCTCAAAGTTTGGGAAAACTCACTCAGCTGGTTATCCTTGATCTGTCTGATAATTCATGGGATGGCAGTTTAACGGAAGCCCATTTCATAAATCTCACAAGATTAAAGTCTTTTCAAGTAAGCACTGATCGACTTGTGCCCATCATTTTCAATTTGACTGATTATGAATGGATTCCTGCTTTCAAGCTCCGTGAAATTTACATTTACAATTGCCGAGTAGGTGTTGGCTTCCCTCTATGGCTTCAATCTCAAACTGAGCTCGTGCGGGTCTCACTTACGAATACTGGAATCTCAGGTCCAATACCAGAGGAATGGGTCTTTAAGATATCTTCCCAAATCCAATGGTTGTAGGGGTGGGCATAAATGACCGAAAGACCGAAAAACCCGGAGGAACCGATCCGGACCGGCCGGTTCGGGTTGGGTTTTAGACTGAAAATAGTTGTTTTCGGGCCGGTTCGGTCCCAAACTCATTCTTTCCGGTCCGGTCCCGGTCCCTGACTTTTGCTGACCTTTTGGACCGAAGAACCCGAACTTGACTATACAAGTAATATATTTTTTATTTTTTGTACTTACCCTCTCCCTATTTTGACTTATCCTTCTACTTTTCACTCTACCTATCCCTATCATTCTTCTTTATTCTCTCTCCACTGCGTCTTCTTTATTCTTTCTCCTTCTTCTTCTTTTTTTATATTTCTTTTATTCTTCTTTATTCTCTCTCCTCTGCATGGAAATTGGCTTCTCTGCTATAACTATAATTTGCTAGAAAAAAAAGTGCATCATCTGGCCCTTAAAACTTCTTGATGTTTCTTGATGTGACATCAGCTGACCCTTAAAACTATATCTGACGGTTGTGATAGAATCCAAGCAAATTATAGCATGTCATATTATAGCAGAGAAGCCAAGTCCCTTCTTTCTTCTGTCTCCTTCTTCTTCTTTTTTTATATTTCTTTTATTCTTCTTTATTCTCTCTCCTCTGCATCTTCTTTCTTCTGTCTCCTTCTTCTTCTTCTTTTATATTTCTTTTATCATTCTTCTCTCTCCTTCTTCTTCTTTCTTTCACGATTCCCCTCCTCTCCTCTGCTTCTCTCTTCTGCAGTTCTTCTCTCTTCTTCAGTTCTTCTTCTTTCTTCTTCTTCCTTAGCCAGTCAACCCCAAGCCCCCAACTTTGCTCCTCCTCCAAAAACTAGAGATCAGCCCGTCCATTATTCCTCATTTCCTCTACCTCTCGCTCTTCAAGTTCAACTCCGGCGCCGTCATCGTGCTCGTTCTCTTCGTCCTCCTCCGCTGCCGTCGCCACAGTCACCGCAAGTCGTGCACGACATCAGGAACTAAAAGAACCCACGATCTTTCTTCTCTTTTCCCAGCAATCCAAATCTCTTCTCCCTTTGATTTTTCAAAGCCAAAAACCTTTCTGGCTTTCTTTTCTTATCAATCTTTTTTTTTTTTTTCAAAGACGGGTTGGGCCCGAAAGCCCGAAAAAACAGGCCCGCTTGTCCCGGTCCGGGTTTAGCCCGGTCCCTATTCTCTGGAACTGCAAGCCCGGCCCGAAAAAAAAAAGCCGGTCCCGGTCCCGGTTCCAGCAAATCCAGTGCCGGTCTGGGACCGTGCCCAGCCCTAAATGGTTGGATTTATCTCACAATCAAATAAGCGGAAAGCTTCCGTTCCGATTCAACTCTTTTCCGAATCTAGTTTGGATAATTTTGAACCATAATCAATTTGATGGCACTATTCCATCATCTATTTGTAGCATTCAATCTCTATATGTCCTTATTCTGAATAACAATCAATTATCCGGAGAATTCCCTAAAGAATGGAGTTTGTGGAGTAGGATAGGCCTTGTGGATGTCTCAAACAACAATATGTCTGGTAATATTCCTCATCATTTTTGCAGTCTTCCTTTCATTCAGATCCTAGACCTTAGTCACAACAGATTTTCAGGGACTATTCCCAAGTGTTTGAATAATTTGGTCGGCTATGGTTATGGAGCCTGGACGTTCTTGACTTCTCAAGTCGGTTATGGAGCCTGGACGTTTTGGACTTCTCGAGTCGGCTATGGTGGCTATGGAATCTGGATGGTCACTGGTGGTCATATGGTAACAACTGTGACTGTAAACGGAAGAGCAAGTGAATACTTCAATAACAATGCGAGGCTTCTATTCATTATTGATTTTTTAAGTAATGATTTAGAAGGTGAAATTCCTGAAGAAATCTGCAGCCTCGTTGGATTAGGTACATTAGACCTGTCCATGAATCAATTAAGTGGAAATATTCCCTCAAAAATTGGAAACTTGCACTTGCTCGAAACACTTGACCTCTCCCAGAACCAGCTTTCAGGACAGATCCCACAAAGTCTCGCTTCTCTTACCTTCTTGTCTCACTTGAACTTGTCTTCCAACAAATTGACCGGAAGAATTCCTTCGGGCAACCAACTTCAGACGCTCGATGATTCATCTATTTATGAGGGCAATCCTTCACTCTGTGGATTTCCTCTCTCAAAATGCCCAGAAGATGGAGACAACATGCTTACATGCATGGGCCTCATGAAGCTGAATTTGATGATGAAAAGCTTGGTTTATATACTAGCGCGGTGCTTGGCTTTATCATAGGCTTTTGGAGTGTTTGTGGCACATTGATATTGAAGAAGTCATGGAGGTATGCTTATTTTCAATTTTTTGACCACATCAAAGAGAAAGTAGCACTAGCAATTGCATTGAAAGTAGCTCGTTTGAAAGCAAGGTAGTGATCGGAAACAAAACAAAAAGATAGTAGTTATATAATATGCTTGCTGATTTTTATCTGTACTATCTATGCAGTAATGTACGATGTAAATTTCCTTATGAACTTTGTTGTTTGATTAGATGTTGCTGTTGTTATTTTGATAACGGCAGCAATGATTTAGTGGGAGTGACGTACGGGCTAATTGGCATATGTAAGTTTAATACTCTATCATTATCAATAAATAAAGAATGAAAAATGTCACAGTACTAGTAAAATGAGAAACATAATGTATTTTATTTTTTCAAGAAAAAAAAAAAGACTCGTATGGCTAGCCAAAATGGTGACTGCAAATCAGTAATGCAGTGGCTTCACATTGCAGAGTAAATATGATCCCTTGATTTTAGGTTTGTACTTGACAAAAGAATTGTCACATATAAGAGCCATCATGATAATGTACAATTGTCACATACTCATTATTGAGATTTCTCCTATATTATATATACAGTAATGTCGAAAAAAATGTCCCAATCTAGAGATGAGTCTCTATGAATGCCAGGATTGCCAAACCAAATGCCCAAACATCATCATCCAATACATGTTCTTCAGTGGAGTGACTTGAGCCTCCTCGACAGCGGACAAAAAGCATACCCACCTGTTCATATTTTTGGAGAACAGAACTATACACCAGAGGAAATAACACAAACAGTAACAAATGGTTCATGATTCATCTTGCAAATTAAAGATAACAAACCTTAGTGAGACTTAAACATGTTGGAAATATCTTTGCACGATAAAGATTAAGAAACAAAAAGATACTTCCCTAAAGCGAACTTCCTAAAACTTAGGATGGACTCAAGAGAAGCAATTACCTTTAGGGTTTCTCCGAGATCAGTATTGAAGTTCATTTTTCCAACTTCCAATGACGAAGTGTGATGGAATGTTCCACTTGTTTTTGTATGGGAATGCCAACACTCAAGACGTACAAACTTTTGTACTTACATGAAGTCTCTGGACTCTTCTATATTTTCATGTGAGAACCTAGTTAATGCAAGTTATTATGTGTCATATGCTATCACAATACTTAGTTTATTCATAAATATATTAACTTTATTCACGTGACATCTCTGAAATTTTTGTATTTTCACGTGAAACTGGTTAATATTTTTGTATTGTAGTGAAACAAATTGGTTTCTTCGCCCAAATTAATGCAAGTTAATGTGCAAGTTATAAGCTGTTACAATACTTAGCTTTAATTTATTTAAATCATAAATGCATTCACTTTATTCACGTGAAGTCTTTGAACGCTTTTGTATTTTCATGTGAGAATTCAGTTAATGCTAGTTATAAGTTGTCCCAATACTTAGCTTTAATTTATGTAAATCATACATGCATTCACTTTATTCATGTGAAGTCTCTGAACTCTTTTGTATTTTCATGTGAGAACCCAAGTTATAAGCTAGTCACAATTTTTATGTTTATTCATAAATGCATTTAGCTTTATTTACGCGACATCTCTGAGATCTGTGTATTTTACGTGAAACCTCTTAATAAATTTGTGTATTAGTAAAACAAATTGGTTTTGTTGCCCAAACTTGGCTATAAATACATCAACAACTTTTTTCCAAAACATATATTAGTAGTCAAGTTATATATTGTTCATTGTTTTTTCCTAGCGACATGGTTACCGATTTAGATAGTTTTAGGGTGAGGGGAAGAGGGAGAAAGAAGAGGAGGCTAAACTGGAAAGAATCAAGAATGAGAAAAACAATGTTGAAAATAAACTCTTATTCCATTGTAGAAATGGTTGGTATGGGAAAAAATGTAGCACCGTGAGAGGTATATTTATATCCAATTACCGTGGAGTTTCAAGGTTCCCTCTCTCTCTCTCTCACTCATGCGCGCGCGCGCGCACACACACACACACACACACACACCCTCACACTCGCACATTTACCATGTACTCATAGTAAGCCAGATTAGGAAAAGGCAAAGACACAAAGGGAATTCGATAATGACAAGCTGGGTGTAATTCGGTAAAAGATGATTGTTCTTTGTGCAGTAGGTATTTCTTTTAATCAGATTTGATAATCATCCACACAGATTATAAGCATAAACATTTGGATGATCATGAATCATGATTATTGCCACCCAGAAGTATTGAAATTCAATCTTGTCTTCCAACTTGGACCTTTGAGGACCGTTTTCAATCAGGTTGTCGTTAGGGCTGTCAATTCCGACACGACCCGATAACACGACTCGAAACCCGTACGAAATAAAGCGGGTTGAACCCGCACGATTAAAAAACGGGTCAGTCATGGGTCAACCCGCCAACACGAAGTGAACCCGTATAACCCGATTATGCTATACTTCATCCTGAAATTTTAGACGTTGAGAGTATTTGATCATAGGATTAGACAATTTGAAATGTTTTGCTTTATAATTATTGGATTTAATTATTTATGAATTATATATAATTATTTATATTATTAGTCTTGTGGAGTTTTTAGTGAATTTAATCAATTTATGCATTTTTTTAGTTAAGTGGGTCGCATTGTTAACCCTTAAATGGGTCATTTTGTCAAACACGACACAACCTATTTATTAAATGGGTTAAGCGGGTTGGAAACGGGTAACCCGTTTAATAAATAGGTTGAGTTTGGGTTTAAATTTTTGACACGATTATTAAATGGGTTGGCTTTGGGTTTGTATCTTGCGACACGACAAATACCTTGACCCGACACGAACCCAACCCGACACGACCCATTGACAGCCCTAGTTGTCGTTGCAAGAGATTGTGAAATTGACAAGTTCCATATTACAAAATCATTATGTGTAGAATAGTCAATCATCGACGCGTATGAATACTGCAAAGAGATTATCGAGATTTTAGTTTCATTGTAAATTATAAATAGTGAAAAGCCGGTAGAAATGAGATTTAATTTTCACCGCTTTCTTTGGTGCAAATTCAATTTGTTGGTCACAGTGTCGCCCAATTCAATTTCAAGTTGAGTACTACTTATTGAGAACCAATTCCCTTGAATTGATTTCTTATAGCCAAAGCAGATGATGTTTTGGTGTTTCCATAATAAGAGAATGTCATATTTTTTTTTTTGAGGGAAATGGAATCAGGTTCCAAATATATTACGACGTCACTGCGTCAAGCTAGAGGGTTATAAGGAACCACTCATAGTACAAGTTCAAGCACAATACAGACTGCGGAAGGCAGCCCAAATCTCCTAACCAAAGACTAAAAAACCTAAAGGAACTGCAAGGAAATAAAACTTCCTAATCCTACACCATCCAAGAATGAGAACATTCAAGAAATAGATATAGGATTTGGAAATAAAATACAAAAACTAAACCAAAAACAGAAGAAAAAACGGTCACAAACGTACACAATCCGAAACAAAGCAACTATAACGAAGCATTAACGCCTAAAGACCCAATGGTGTACGTCGCTGCAAACATCATAGCCAAAGCTTCATCAAGGACAGTGCAGGCCTGCAGCCCTATCCCTCTTGAGGTAGGGCATTCAGCTCCTCCAAAGCCGGCTCCCTAGCACCCCCCACTGAGGTGGGCGTAGACATAAGCTTGGGCTTATTCCGATGACCTCGAGGTCTGCCCTTCTTCTTCAGAATCTTCCCATCAGTTACTGGGACCTCGACTAAGCTATCAGAAAGTTTCAGACGCTTTCCATCATCGAGCCACTCCTCCTCAAGAAGCCTTCGCACACCCAAAACCCTAGATGGGTGTCCAAAACAACCAACAGCTAAAGCCCCATCTCCTGCCAGCCCAATAGGTCCAGAATTCGACCCATTAGCCCTCAAATTGGTCAAGCCCATATTCAAGCCCGGTCTAGCGGTCAACCCTAATTTGAAATTAGGGTTTCCCGCCGAAAAACACGGAGCAGCCAACATGGAGCCCGTCCTCAGCTGCGCCGCTTCCTTCCCAGCATCAACCTCCTGCACGGTACCAAAGCCCCCAGCGCAGGTGCTAACTCTGTCAATCCAGGCTGCAGCAACGACCGACGTCGACGAGTCTTCCACTGAGGCATTGGACGGCGGACCCGCCGCCTTCTGCAAATCAGATGACAGAACCAGTTCCTCCACAACCAATTCCTTCACCAGCTTCCGATCGCATTCCCCTCAGCCATGGGTGAAGAAACCACAAGCCTTGCAGATTCCGCGGCATTTTTCATACCGGAATTCAAGGACCACAGAAACCTCCGGCGAGAAACGGATCGTACGCCAAGCCCAAACTCGGTGGCGCACATCATGGATCAACCGGATCCTCTGGATAGCCTCCTTTTGTTGTAGCGCCACACGATCCGCCTTGACAAAGGTTCCCAGCATGTTACCAAGCCGGGTGAGAGCCCGTTTGTTGCGCATGACTACTTTTTGTAATCAGGGGTTTAGGCTCAATGTCCCCCCCCTTGTATTCGACAGTTTCTTTAATCAAGGCTATCAGGGCTTGAGGGCTGCCGCACCGCCCTCTTTTCAAAAAAAAAAAAAACTATCACAATTAATACTTACGTTTAATATATGTAAATCATAAATGCATTTACTTTATTAACGTGAAGTCTCTGGCGCCTCTCTCTCTCTCTCACACACACACATACCATGTTCTCATAGTTAATTTGAAATAGACATGAGTGCAATACAACATGGCAAGCCAGATTAAGAAAAGACAGACACAAAAAAGAAATTCGGTAAAAAAAGGTTATTTCTATACGCACTATAAACTGTGTGGATGATCATGAATCATGATTACTACCACCCAGAAGTTGTTAAACAGCGACAAGCGTGGTCTGTGGCCCACCATTGTACCGATACTGTCCCAACTTAACCACCCATTAGATGTTGGGTTTTAATCACAAAAGGTCTCGGTACAATTGGGTGTGATCCATCCACTTATAAGTTATATTTTATTTGTCACTTTTTCAATGTGCGATCTTTCCTCTCTAACAGAAGTATTGGAAAATCGATATTGGCATACAACTTAGAGCTCTGAGGACTGTTTTTTCGATCAGGTTATCATTGCAAGAGACTATGAAATTGACAAGTTCCATATTACAAAATCATTATGTGTCAATGAGTAAGAATACTGCAAAGAGATTATCAAAAAGATTTCAGTTTCATTGTAAATTGTAAGTAGTGAAAAGCCAACAGAAATGGAGATTTAGTTTCCTCTACTTTCATTGATGCAAACTCATTTTGTTGGTCACGGTGTCCCCCAATTTAATCGTAGGCCGCCGTTAGATTAGGTTTGAGAAGAAGTGAAGGTATTTTTTTTTTTTTTGAAAGGAAGTGAAGGTATTTATTCACTTCTGATTTTTGGTCATAAATATATATTTTTGTGAAAGTTGCAGGCAACGCAACTTAGTAAAGAGTGTGCTTTTGTTTCTTAGTTTTCATATTCGATTCTAGATGTCATTGTTGACCCTCCCTTACTTATCCCATGTACTTGTATCTCATGTCAATAAAACTTCACTCTGATCTCCAAAAAAAAAAAAAGTTTAGAGCTACTTAGCTAGAACCAAGTCCCTTTAATTGATTTCTCTGAGCCAAAGCAGAGGTTCACTTTGGGTTCCCAAACAATAAGGGAACGCCATATTCTATACAACGCAGTAAATGACAAAGGAATTCTTTCATTACACAACCATATCTCATCACACAAGGGTACATTGAAGAGATGACTTACAATCATGAAACAGGTCCCGATAATATAAGCACAAATCAGAGAATCTAGTTGATGCAAGTCCTAAAATTTACATTTAAGCTTTCTTGCTAAAGAACTATAAGCAATTAACAAGTAGTCTCATGTGGAGATATAGATACATAGAGAAAAGGTGATGTTCATTGCCCACAACAGTCCGAGGAATGGACTCAGTGTATAGATGGCAATTCGACACCAAGGAAAAATGTTAATACAGGATCCATCAACCTTGCATAACAAGATAACGTCAAAAGTCAGCAGTTTGTTACATATATAATTAGCCAATTAGCGGGAAAAGAGAGCCAGTGCAACAGACACGTACCATTCAAAATTAACTTGATTCAACAATGGCAATTGGTCTAACTGAACTCGAGAATCGATTGACATCTGATACAAAAGAGATATTGCAATAAGATTACTGCTACATACAGGTTAAATTGAAGACAGCAAAATTCTAATGTATGATGCACTTGCCTTTTAATTCCATCTGCAACCAATTTTGCGTGCATATTAAAGCCTCTCGAATTTCAGGATTCAGCGAGCTTCGACATTTATCAAGCACTCTACCATCAATGCTGAATGCAGATTCTGGTGCAATAGTTGACATAGGAGTTCCTAGAACATCACGTGCCATCATGGACAATATAGGGTACCTTGGTGTGTGGACCTTCCACCAATTCAATATGTTAAAATCACAATTACGAGGAAAGTTTGGCTCCTGTAGATATTTTTCCAAGTCAGATGTCACATTCTGGCTCTGAGATGTCTCGTAGAGAAATTTGTCAAAACCCTTCAATCTATCCCTGGGATCACTGCTGGTACTAGGTAAGCTGCTTCCAGGCAAAGCTGAACCTTGATCAACCATTGTTGAGCAAATTGAATATGCATCAAAAAGCTCCTTGATGCCATCAGAGACATCCTTGATCTTCTCCAAAGATTGACTACCATAAATTTGAGAATAGTAATACTCAACCAACTTCATCTTGAATCTGGGATCCAAAATTACGGCTACTGCCAAAGCCAAACTGCACTTGCTCCAATATTTGTCAAACTTATCCTTCATCTTTAATGCCATAGACCTGAGGAAGTCGTCTGGGCTCTTGCACCATTCAATTAATTGAATGTGAACATCACAAATCTCAGGAAAGTATATACTTGCAGTCGGATACTTGTTGCCTGAAAATGCATTAGTGATTTCAACAAGAAGTTTCATATAACCAGCAATAAAGCTTGTCCATTCCCATTCTGTATCAGTTAAATCTGATGTATATGAGGGATCATGCTCTTGCAGGACTGAAAATGCACCCCTGTATTCTAAAGCTGTTTCAAGCATAAGGCATGTTGAATCCCATCGAACTGGGCAATCAACAACCAATCTCCTCTCACTGTTGATCCCAACTTGCTGGGAAATTTCATTGAACTTCCTTTGGGCCACTTGTGAACTTCTTACATGTTTGACACTTGCTCGAATCTTGTGGATCACCTCTCTCAGTGCTTCCAACGCATCTTTCACAATCGAATTTATAACATGTGCAGCAGAGCGAATGTCAAATAACTGACCATGACCCAAGAGAGGCCTACTTTGGGAGATCTGGTCTTTAATTCTTAGAACAATGTCATCATCAGTGGAACAATCATCAAATGTCAAGGCAAACAACTTACTGTCAATATCCCAGTCCATCAGGCACTTGATAATCACTTCCGAAAGCAAATCATCAGTATGCGACAAATCAAGTGTGACAAAATTCATAATTTTCTTCTGCAGTTTCCACTCCTCATCAATAAAGTGTGCAGTCAAACACAGGTACTCAACACCTTCTGGAGAATACCACATTTCAACAGAGAGGTTAATTCTGCCATGAAAACTATTTATCATCTCATACACTTTACCTCGTTCTTTCCTATAGATATCCATACAAAAATTCTCGACATCATTATTTGGCACAAGATCAAATAAAGGCTGAAGGTTCTTGACAAACACTTTGAATCCTACATCATCAACCATTGGCAATGGGTAACCATGTAATATAATCATGCGAGCAAGATCAAACCGACTACGGTCCTGATCAAACTTCCCACTTGCAAGGGTAACAATTTCATCCTTTTTCTGATCCTGATCAAACTTCATAATTGTTGGCTTAATATATGTGTCTTGTCTCTGTGCTTCATCACCATTGATAGTTGCAAGGCTAACAGTATTATCTTTTTTCCTTCTCTTCGCTGCAAGTAGTTGAGAAACATCAAAGTTTGATCGTTTCAGACATCGCATTAGATGATTCCTCAGGTGTGTGGTCCCACTATTACTTGATCCACTGAGTTTCTTGTTACAGTGTACACAAATAGCATAACATATATCAGCCTTCCTAATCCTTTCAAAATGATTCCATACAACAGATGTCAACCGCTTTGGTTTCTTGATGGCTGTTTCATTTGGTATTTCCATCACATAGGCATGAAATCCACCAAAGTCTGCAGGTCATATGAGATATAATGACTAAATCAAATAAATCAACAAGATGAATTTGCAGAGCCTCTTATCAAAAAAATAAAAAAAATTGCAGAGCCTCAAACATCAATATCTCAGAAAATAACGTCACAAAAACAACATAAACAACAACAACTCCATCAAAACATAAGCATGAGCCCATCATTACAGCACTACTGAAAACACATATCCCAGACTAGAACAAATACTAGCCGATTACCAAGGTCCTATATCATGGTCCACGCTGCACAACAAGAAAATAAATTGAACGGAAAAATTCATTAAGAACACAAAGAATCTGACTGGATCCCATCAATCTATATCTAGCTGGAAAATCCAGAAGGTAAGAACCAAAATTACATACTAAAATGTTTTCTACTGATTTTTCTGGGCTAGGGAATTAATGCTACAACCCCACGACAGGCATTCAAAAGTTGTTTCCCTCCTTTTGATAAATGTACCGAAGTTCGAATATGGATCACTTCGCACCCTAACACACTAGAAAGTTTTACACAGACATAGTCCAACTCGAGAAAAAAGCATTCCAAAATATATTGACTTCTTCCTCTGGCTCATTATTGAAACATTGCATCGATGCTCTATATTCCATTCAACTGCAGTTTTGTGGAAATACAGGATTTTCTTCCCCTTCCCTTAATTAGACATCTTCATCTAATTTATGCCCTCTCCTAGCATATTCTCTGGGAAAGTTCCTATGTTTCCACTGTATCAAGGGGTTGGTAAGCCAAATCATATCAAAGCTTTGAGAAACCAAACCACAGGGGATATATCTGTAGTTATGTGTAATCTACAGATATAACACATGCATATATTGCTTATACTAGGCATACTTCTTCACATGCACACACATACACATACATGAAACCTCCCATGTCAGTAGAGATTTACAACTCCACTAAATTGAGAAATAGATAGCATAACAATCACAGAGAAAGAACGATGGTGCAATTAACTTCTAGGGTATACAACCTTGCAAGAAGCCAAAGAATCTCAAGCTGAAACTTTTGCACTCTTATATTCATCATTTGGTCAAGAAATAAAAACTCAGACGAAAAACCCTTAACATTTCGTTTTTCTGTTTTCTGAAGGAACATTTGATCATTTGCTAATGCTAAAACTAGTGTCGAATCCTAATGCTCCTCTTGATCATGAAAACTAATGAGGTAACCTCAGCCTCATGATTTCAAAATTCATCAATACTCAAACAAGTGTTAAATCTTTTATGCATCTTCAAGAATAATAAAGTGCACCTATTCAAAAAATAATAATAATAAGAATAATAAAGTGCATAAAGACATTGCCAAACTTAAAAGTAAAGGAAAAGACTTTCACAACAAAACAACAAAACATTTGGTTATTTACTCTACTAATGAAGACACTAGTATCAAATCCATACAATATCACAAGGTAAACCTCAACCCCATGTTTTCAAAATTCATCAACACCCAAAAAAAAAAACCCATGTAAACAAACTACAAATTCAACAAGAAACTACAACAAAATCACAGACTTGAAAAGCAGGGATTTTCAACATTTCAGTTCAATTTCCCAAACCCAAAACGATCATATCCATCAAAGCCTCAAACTTTAGGATCTGGGGTCACACCCAAACATACTCCCATTTACATCAGAAACCCCCAAATTAAAATCCGAACAGTAAAAAAAAGGGCGAAACAAATTGAAAAGAATTAGAAATTGGGACTTACGGCAATTGTAATTTGAGAAATTGAATCGGATCGGGAAATTGGGGGTTTGGATTGTGAGAGATCCTAGAGAGGGCGAGACTGAACCCGATATGGCTTTGAGAGAATATGGGTTGGATCCGATAAGACTATACCACCCATTTTGGTTTGTGGGTCAATAAACTAAGCTTTGAGATACGTGCTTTTTTTATTGCACCGAAACCGGTTGGACCCGGGTATGGATCCTATTGGTCCGTTTGGCACACCTATGGGCATCCATCCGGGGTTATGAGGTCAAGTCCGCCCCAACAATGCAAAATATTGAGATTTCAGTAATTGCATCTTACACCTTTGTAATTGGGGAAAAATTGCACATTGGGGCCTTAAATGACTAATCGGGGTAGTGAGTTGAACTTCCGCCCTCTTATTTTTGTTTTTCGTATGTACAAACAGGTCGGTTACTCGGTTTGATAACCCTTGTTCTATCACCTTTTTTGTCGGTAGCATTCATCCGATCTCGTCTGATTGCCAAATCTCGCGGTTCATCTCAGATGAGTATTTCGTCACTAGAGTTCAACGTTTGTTGTAAATTGAGAGAGAAAGAGGAGAAAGTGAGTTACCTGAAAGCAGTTGTGTTATGGCTGAGCTGGTTGTAGAGTCAAGAAATTGAGCAAAAGAGAGACTCGGAAGTTATGAAACCAATTAACTGACCAAATCAAATTGTTTCATGGTAGGTTGGTTTGGTTCAGACTTGACTAGAAAAGGGTTGATAATTGGTCGATGAATGTTGGATTTCATTTTACTCCCCTACTTAAGCGAAATATTAAAAAGATACGTGAATTGTTAATATAGTTTCTCTTATTGAAAAAGAAAATAATGTGTAAAACTGTGGGGTAGTAGAGTAAATAATGAAAATGGAGTAGGCCTCCTCAACATTAAACATAAAGTAACGCGAGGCCTCCGCTACTTGGAGTCTTAAACTGAACCAACCGCCATATACCCTTCTGTGAGAAAGAACGCGAGAGAGAGGGAGATAGTAATGGCGAGGAGGAGATTGTTGGTGCTGCTAAAACCGTTCGACGTTTACCCAGCTTCCCAATCCGACGGCCTGTCTCGCATCACCAGCCTCCAGGTAATATCACACTTTCCTCTTTGTTTGATTCAATGCTCGCTACAATATGAAACCTTTCCGCGGATCATCACCTTTCAACTGTTTCCCTTAATTGTTTGTGAAATGCTTAAAGTTGAAAACTTTGATTTGAATGCTTTGTGGGTTTGGTTTGTTTTGTTCTGCTTTGTAAATTACAAGGGGGAAATGAGAAAATATTAGGAAAAAAAAAAAAAAAGTTTTTTGTCCAAAGATTAATGCTTGCAAGACCTTGATATTGAGGTTGATTTGAAGTTGGGACTTAGAAATGATAAAAGTAAAGTTCGTTGCAGTTGAAATGAGTTATTATGCTTCAAGATGGAAAACATGGTCAAGGTTTCATGTGTTTATGGCAAATATGTAAGCCTGATTTCACTAGTTCAATCCAGTATGTAAGAGTATTTAATACCCACAAAAGAAAAAGAAGGCGATGACATATTAGTTATTCTAAAAGTTTTTCCCACAAAAAAGCTCTGGCTTTATGATTGTATAAGAGATAACAAGTTTAAGATCATAATATCTGTTCTGTAGAATATGTCTTGGTTGTGAAACTGTGTGCCCGGAAATAATACAGTTAGGCTTAATCTTGAGACCATTTCTTCAGCTACGGCACTTGGACAATAGGCGAAAGGTGCACAAGGATGCAATGAACTTTTGTCAGAATATTTTGCGGCACAAGCCTGTTGAGTGGAAAGCTCTACTGCGTAACGATATAAGGCAGCCCATCCATGATGTGGACCTTGTTATTACAGTTGGTGGTGATGGCACCTTACTACATGCTAGCCATTATATTGATGACTCTGTTCCAGTTCTAGGAGTGAATTCTGACCCTACCCGACCTGAAGAGGTTAGTTTCTTGCTTTGGCTAAGCCCATAGAGTGTTGGTTAGCCTTTGTATGGGCATATTACTTTCCTGCGTTTTACTTAATCTTTTCTTGTAATCAATTCATCCTTTTCTCTTTTTGCGGATTATAGATTAGAATATCATAAATTATTTACTGTATTTCATTTGATTAGGTGTTCAGGCACAGCAATGAGTATGATGCGACGAGAAGCACAGGCTATCTTTGTGCTGCAACTGTTGACAACTTTGAACAGGCAAGACTTTCTAAGATTATTTTATGAATTTGACCCAAAGAAAATCAGAATGGAGGCCAGGCTGTAGTTTGGCTTCTCTGTTGTGAGGTTTATAAAAGCAGTCATTTGGAGAAAAGATCTATGAACAAAAAGTTAAGAATTAATCTCCAGTCTAAGTCTTTAACTGATGCTCAACCTTTTAGTGTCAAGAAATATTTCCATCAAAATGTTTTGTAGTGCAACTTCTCACCATTATTCACTTGCCTTACGGGAGAGTACTCAAATAAAACCTCGTTGTCTGCCAAAGCCTTCCTGCTGTGGTCTTAAAGGCATCTAGAGTGTAGCACAAAATGATGTTTCTTACTGGGTCATATTGGTGGGTTCTATGTAGCGGAAGCCCAATTGCTCAGGTGCAAAGCTTAGTTAAGTCTTTTCGTTATGAACTTATGAGGTTGCTCTGCACAACCTCAAGTCAGACCATTTATCTGTTTTTCGAGTTATGGAATCGATGCTTTGTGAAAAATCAGTGTTCTTCAGCCCAGGGCAGACCTTCCATTTTGCTTGCAAATTTTAGAACTAATCTTTTGATAATTACTCTTTCCAGATACTGGACAACATCATAGAGGATCGAATTAGTCCTTCCGATCTGAGAAGGATCTCCATAGGTGTAAACTCACAAGTGATCTCAACTTATGCTCTTAATGATATTTTAATTGCACATCCATGTCCAGCAACACTTTCACGGTTCTCATTCAAGTAAGGCGCCCCCTTGGTCTCACACAAATAGCCATACATTTGACTTTTATTTTTATTTTTTATTAGCATGTGTTAAATGCGTTCTTTAAAACAAAATATATTTATATATTGAAGGTCTTTGTTTGCAGAATTAAAAGTGATTACCAGCCATGCTCTCCTTTAGTGAGCTCTCGATCAAGCGGTCTAAGAGTTTCAACAGCTGCGGGAGCAACAGCTGCAATGCTTTCAGCTGGCGGATTTCCAATGCCCATATTATCTCAGGACCTCCAGTATATGGTAAGAGAGCCCATTGCATTAGGAGCAGCCTCAAGCTTAATGCATGGGTTTATTAATCCTCGACAGTCCATGGAAGCTACATGGTTTTGTAAAGAGGGAATCATATACATTGATGGTACTCATGTCCGCTGTTCTGTAAAAAATGGGGATCGCATTGAGATATCTTCCAAGGCCCCAGTTTTGAAGGTTTTCTTGCCTCACCGTGTACAGCACGTTAGTGGTTTATGAGGAGGCCAAGTTACAATGAAAAAGATAGTAGAGAAACATTTTGTAAATATGGCTGGTGCATATATGGGGCACTTCCGTAGACATGAGTCCACGTTTACCTTTTGATTCTCCGTTTCTGAAGGGAAATCTACTAATTTTGGAATGATTTTGCATCGTAGATTGTTCAATATTGGCATTTACAACTTTTGGAGTAATGAGTTTAAGAAATCCGGTAGACAAGATGGATGCGTGCAGATGAAATTGTTTGAATTTGCCTTCATAAAAGAGAAGCAAAAAAACATTTGCCCCGTGATCTGTAAGACAACCTATAAGTCGCAATAAAAAGAAGGGGAGTCCAAATTAGTTTGGTCTTGCAGCAACTAGTTATTGTTCTAGACTTCTAGTCGTATCTGTCATCCACTATGTTGTATGAGATTCCAAGTTCAAATGCCCCTCTACGAAGATCCAATAACAAGAGTTTAATTCGCTTTTGTGAATAGTGTATAAAATAGGTTGGTGATCATTTTGGTTGTAACAGAAGTGCTAGATGCCTAAATTTCCTTGAATTTTAGGGTACAATATGATGTAAACGGAGACAATTCATATGTAGTGACCACCAGATACACTAGGATTTCACTGCTAGCATCAAGTTTGATTTAAAATCCACCATAAGCACTAATATTGACAAAGTAGATTTGAAGCAAATGACAGTAATGTTCTTTGAAGACATCCACAGTTTATATCGACATACTACATCAAAGTCTGCTTTCACGAACAGTATGTCAGTAGGCTCTTGTATTTCATATAATTCGTCACAAGATAGAATGCAACCTCTATGTACTGATAGTACTACTTATATCTGCCAATTAAGGTGATTACATAAGGGTTTTCTGTGGAGAAAAGAAGGGGGCAGAGTTAGAGCTGAATTATCGTCAGGGACACCATTTCCATGCCCAAAACCATGTTGTTAAGGCTGCTTCACCCAAAACACACGACTGAAGTTGGAGAAAGTCTACAGCAAATGATGTCAGGATAGCTGATTCATGTTTCTGTTGCAGCATTTGATTCTTATGAACTGATGATTGTAGGATTA
Source organism: Rosa rugosa (assembly GCF_958449725.1). Lineage (NCBI taxonomy): Eukaryota > Viridiplantae > Streptophyta > Magnoliopsida > Rosales > Rosaceae > Rosa > Rosa rugosa. Next base: position 53,271,921 of record NC_084821.1, on the reverse strand, counting down.
GTATTTACTATCTAGCATGACTTTCTGTGAACCGCAAACCCTCAACTTCAAGCCTAGAACCTGCAAAATCAGTTCATGAAGATTCAGCAATAAGTAGGCTATGTAAACTTATGGAACTAAGATTGCAACTTACGTGAACATCTGAGGACGACGGGAGAGCTGAGGCCTCTTTATTGGGGAGAATAAAATGTTCCTTAAAGTCGTTGAGGGGTTGCTAGCTCCAGATCCAAACATTGGGTTAGCACCAGGCCTTCTGTTCACAGCATCGACTGGCATGGCAGCTTGTTTTGCCGGTGAGATAGAGACATCAAAAGGACCACCCGAGTTTGAACTATTCTGTCTTGCTGGCCATATATCCTCTTTTGGCCCTGGAGTTTCAGGAGTAAGAACCCGCCAATCTGCAAGAAATAAGTCAACTGGTTTTGGAAGTACTTGAGCTGAAAAAAAAAAAAAAAGGCTATATAACTCAAGTTATACCATCAAATGTCAAAACTTGTGGGTCCAAAAGTATTATTTTCTATACATGATTTTTCTTTAGTGTTTTGCAATATAATTATTAGTACCTCATGGAATAAAATCCTTGATTGGCAAATATTGAAGTATATGCAACTTTGAAAGAAAAAGAATTACCTTTTCTAACAGCCTCTCTGCGATCCATAATGTTAGCCTGGTTTGAGAAAAGATCAGGTTCATTTCTGGAATAGAAATTTGTTGCAGGTTGGATGGCATTTCGTTTAACTGATTCGTACTCACTCCTCAATTGATCATACATTTCATCCAACTTTCTCTTCTGTCTGCAACATAAATAGTCAAAAAACAATACTCATCCCCAATACTGGAACTATATGCCCCAGGAAATGGAATCAGTAGAGTATGGACACCAGACCTGGATTTCTCTGAATATTTTTCCTGGAGCTCCTGCTTATCCTTGGACAAGCTCTCATTTTCTTGCTCCAACATTTCGCACTTCTTGGCATATTTCTGGCACTGAGACTGCATCTTTTGCAATTGCTCCATGAACTTTTCTTGCATTGCTTCACATTTCTGCCGGTATTGACCTGCTACCATGCTCAACTTGCGCTGCATTATCAATTCCTTTTGCCCAATATAGAACATGACACTTCTATGTGCACTCTTCATTACTAGGATTGATTGTTAAGGGAGATATACACAGAAAGTTGTCACAAACATGGAGAAAAATTGCTGACAATATAAAATGGATATAGGTTGGTCACTCCCTTAAATGAAAACAGATGCAGCAATCATCATATGCAAAGAAGAAGGTAAAAAAAACAAAAGGATACATATATCTGGAGACACTCCAGTCATGGCCATCTGCAACATTAGCAAGGCAGAAAGATAAGGTACAGAAGCTGAAACAATAGAAATAGGAAAGCAACAGTACCGAGAAATGGGGCAGATTTCACTAGATTACAATAAGATAAGATTAAGTATGTTCATAACAAACACTTGCTTACATTTATCCATTCATCATTTGGATTGACATCCACAACTTTCATATGACTGCCAAGAGGAAAGCAAAAATGAGAAAGGCAGAGTGGAAATAGAAAATCTGTTCTAGGCAACAATGAAAAATGATTGCCACATTGCTTCTATCTAAAACCCAAGTATCACTACTGGCAGTCTGGCTGGAACTATATAGCTCTGTTTTGTGGTTCTAGCAAGGAAGTTCTCAAAGAATCGAATGCTTGCAGCAGCAGAAAAAATACTGCAGTACCATCAGTGCTAGAAAGAGACTAAAGTTCGATCATCGAGCAGCAAGTCCATATAGTGCATACTTCTAGTTACAGTATCATTATACTTAATAAAATGACGGTAATAGTATACGCATTTATCATTCATGGTAATACACAAGGACACAGAAGTACAACCTATAACTTATGTCTGTTCAAGTAAGGTTGTTGGTTATCTTTCATCTATGCTTGGCACAGTTGTACATTTACGAAACCCAAGGCCCGAAGGATCTATATCCCTAAAAATATGCTGCAGTTTCAAAGATCATATTAATATCTTACCTCTTAGAGAGCACTTGATCACAAATGGGACATGCTCCATCATTGCTAAGGATCTTGTTAGCATCCTCTGTGCCTTTTCACAATGTTAAGGAAGTTCATATAACAAAATACCTGTGACCCCTATTTCCAAAAGAAAAAAGAGAAAGAAACATTAAAGTCACACAACTTTAGAGGCAGAAATTTCCTCTACAAAGGATACAGAGAAGGTGGCCACAGGTTGTTGAGATGGCCCGGCCTTCCAGTTCACGCCAACACGCATTGCATCTCATTTCAACCTTCAATCTCTAATGACATGGCAAATCTGGGGCATATAGAACATATTAACCAAAAACACACATCTCAAGGGTTTCCAACTACGTTATATACTTCTATGCCTCATGGTATGAGTTTCAAATAAGAAACCAGTGTGACCTATGAAGTAAGAGCGAATTATACTATGAGAATACCAAGATGCTTGTCCATCTTGAAGAAGGAACAAGCTTGTGCAGTGTGACTCAGAGATACTAAGAAATTTCCAGAATGCAAATGAAAATGTCCAATGAAGACAAGGAGATGCTAAGACATTCATAACTATTGCAAAAGCAATGAATTCTCAAAAGCTTCTTACAAGAAATTTCCAAATATTGAACAGTTTCTGAATCGAAGATGCTATAATCTTTCTAATAGGCCTCAAATTCATCTCCATGGAGCTTTTGGTCAATAATTTAAATGTTCCGTAACTTTAGGTTATAATCAACATTATCAAACTTGCCACAAATTCTTGGATTTAGTGTAGATTGGGTGCTGTTAAAAACAACTATTATCTGACAATTCCACAGCTCTCAAAGTGTGACAAAAGATAAATCACTACATCCACAGGGTTCAACAAAACAAGACAAGGAAATAGTGATAATACTTTAACTATGAGATGCATATTATAACCAATACTACCAAAGAAATGAATAATGTTCTGGAATTAGACCTTTGGTTCATCTCGACAGAAAACAAAATCAGAGAAAGAAAATATTTTCAAGTTCATTTGAGAGCAAAATTCAGAGGTGATTCTCATCAATAAACAATCAGCGGTTCAAAATTTCAAGTTCGTTTAAGTCTGTAACGAGCAAGCAAACAGGCACAGGAAAGCTTCGAATTAAACTTGTACATGGAATCGTACCTGAATCACAATCAAAACTCGGTGCCAAAGCTTCGAATTCGTTGCTAGTGACCAAAGCTCTCAGATGATCAAAATCTAGACCGGCTGATTATGATTTTCTGGTTCACTAACTTCGCCGCTTCTCGAATTGTGCACCGATTCGTACACTAAGCTTCCTGAAATTCCAGAAATTAGAAAGAAAATGAAAAATCAAAGATCATAGGATGAAGAAATTAGCGATGAGCCAAAAAAAAAACGAGGGACGAAAACCTAGCGAAGATTTGTAGAGGAAAACAAAAATCGAACCTTTTCTTTGTTTCGTCGTTTCCGATCGGAGAAATGAGGTCGGCGCAACTAGGAGGAAATGCAGAGAGAGCGAGCCGAAGAAAACCTAGGCGTTTTGGCGGGAAAAGTTCTTGCTCTGGAAGATGGTGAACGGCTTCTGATTTGAATCAGAATTTCTGAGCTATTTATGTGAGAAAGCAACGCTCTCTATTTTAAACTCGTGAATCTCGGGTCGGGTTTTTGTTTTGGTATAGAATCGAGTCGGGTTAATTTTGAAAGTCCGAGAACGCAGCGTTCCATATCCGAGAACTGTGTCCGTGTGTGTGAAAATGTTTTTTTTTTTTTTTCTTTGGTGAAATGTAAAGTAATTGATTTTTTTTTTTGGACATGAAATAGTATTATTGAGTAAAACGCTTTCCAAAAGTAACAAAAATTCATTATTAAAAAAGAAATTATAACCATTCGAACAATTTTGGAGTCATTACAAATGTATAATTGACTAAAATTGTCCTAAAACCCCTAATACTAAATATATCATGTAGCACTACCCTCTAACTATACTTTGTATATTTATGTTTGGATGAGGCCCGATTTGCATTATTTTTCAACACATAATATTGTAGGTATCAATGTCTAGCCTCTTAGTTAGATTTGGTTCCAACCCTTCATTTCAAAAGACGTATTAAAAAGACAGACTTTGGTGAGCATTCTAAAAAATCAATTCTCATTTTTTTCTAGATAAAAACGGTATAACATTCTAAAAAAAAAAAAAAAACACATTTAGCAAAACAAATGCTGAATCATGATTAGACAAATTTTTGGTGATGGTCTCATTCATAAAGAAGGAACTTTAATATCATAATATGAAAGATAACAAGACATAAAACAGCATGAATTGCAATTCATGGTCTCATTCATCTCATGCATGGTATCTGTTTCCCCAGTCAAACAGAGGCGTTTCGCGTTAAGGTAAATCTTAACGCTTGTTTGAAGCCCACCACTCGTAGACATGACAGTCCCTAAGGAAGTATCTAGTTAACAAGTGAAACCAAACCACCATATCGAACCTCAAGTAATTAGTAGCAGTAGGCATGCAATAGCAGTATCATATGTCATAAGCTGTAGTAAAGGCAATAAAGCTGTTAACAGTAAAACAGATTCATGTACTAAATTTACCAGGCTATATGCACAAAAAAAAGCAAGAAAGTTAATAACAAGCTGCAACTTCTGATAACAGCTGAGAACTGGAGCCGATTCAGTAAGCTGGAAATACAGAAAACAGCCAAATCATGAGGGAACTTTGTAAAGTACATAATTAAAAGGCAAAACGTAAAAATGAATGAAGTGAAAAGTTTACGGATATATAAATAAGTAAATATTGAGTAAAAGGATGATGAATTATACGAACAAAAAAAAAAAACTCGAAAGCGATGAATATGAAGTTCAACAATTAACAAGAGAAAGATGAAGATAGAGGGAGACTACAGCAGAGGAGGAGAAATAGTAAAGCCGTTTTGACCAAATCAAATTCACACGTTGATTAGAAACTGATAATTAATATCTGATAAAGCTAGTATAAGCGCAACCGATTCTGAAAAAGGAGACTTCTGATAACAATTCTGTACTAAAAGAACTCATCAGTGCCACGGTTGATTGGTTGTGATAAAGCTATGAGCACATTTGATTGGTGGAACACATACATATTTCAAATTTGAGCAAACAAAAGCAGAGCAGTGGAGTTGTAATGTTAGACTTTTAATGGGCCTAGTCTCAACTTCTCTCAAGCAGTCAAGCCTATAACAGTTTGTGAGATATGTCTATGCCTCGATCATTACAGTGTTGAAAAGTCTGTCAGGCTACTATATATAGCCGAATACAATAAGTTTTCTCCTCGAACTTAAGGAGAAATGGAATTTGCTTGATCGAAGTGGATGATGATTACATAAAAGAACACATATTTATACTACAATTCTGAGCAAGCCTAGCTGCTATTAGACATCAAGATCACATGTGAAAGTTAACAGAGATGTCAGATGTGCAGTTCAATATGTGGTCATTTTGGTCTTCTTAGTCTGCAATGTAGCAACAAGCTCTGTCAATTGTACTTGGGTGAGAGAGCACGAGTTGTCTCCAATATTGTCTTCTGCTACCATACTGTGTTGTTACTTGTTCTCTTGTGCAGGCTTGTAATCTTGTGCTTTTGATATGCTAATGTCTTCATCTTATCAGAACTAGCTGAAACTCCACCAAGTACAGCACGATCGAAACAAGTCGATAATTCCTCAGAATTAAACTGAAACTCATCTTCAGGCACAAAATGAAAACGCTTCATGGACAGTAATCAAATGCAGCAGTACAAATTACAAGATATAGATTTCAATATAAACATGACAGCCATGTCTCCTTTACTTTCTTTCCCTCCTGCCCCATTTTCCTTTGAATCAATGTATATAACACATGCATGACTATCTTATGTAGCTGTGGGAAGAAGATGACCTGAAGCTGATCCAGCTTCTCCAGCTTGATTTGGCACTGTTTGAATTGGAATAAGGAGATTGGCGAGGCTCGTTGTGAGAGATTCCTGAACCCTCATTGTTACCGGATTCCTGAAGCTGCTCCAACGCTTTTACCACCTCATTCATGTTTGGCCTCAACTCGGGTTCTGTTGATAAGCATTGATTTGTAAGGTTAGCTGCTTTACGAGCTGCAGCCACAGAATACTGGCCTTTAATACGAGCATCAAAAATTTTAAGAACCCTGCGTTTGCTAGCAAAGTAAGGTCTGGCCCATTCGACTAAATTGCGTTCCCTGGTTGGCCGGCTAGTGTCAAGAACTGGTTTTCCAGTCAACAATTCGAGCATAACAACTCCAAAACCATACACGTCAGTCTTGCGGGTTAAATGACCTACAACATACAGAAAAAAATGAAAATGAAAGAATCATCAGAAGGGAGAACAGTAATATGTTTTACTGGTAAACAAAGTCAATAGCACTTTTTTTTTTTTTTTTTTTGAAAGGGGTTTGGAACCCAGCCTAGCTGGGAGGCTCAGCCCCACGCCCGGTTCCATTTATTATATTAATAGTAGAGTTTTGCAACGGGGGGGACATAAAACCTGAACCCCGTGCTACAGGAAAACAAACACAATAGTCCTCGTAGAGAACGTCCTGAATAATAGCAGTAGTCTCATCTAACCAAACATCATCCATAAAACCAACACTAGCAAGGTGAGCAAGTCTATTTGGCAACACCATTTGCTTCACGGTAAATATGCCGAATTCTAACTGATTGAAAAGCAGTCAGATACTCCTTACAATCATCTAAAACTCGACTTACCTCAGAGAGATTCATCCCTCCGCTATTGAGCGCAGCAATCAGAATGGCAGAGTCGCTTTCAATATCTATGTCAGCCCAACCTTGGTGGATTCCAAGAAGTAGACCAGCCCTACATGCCTCCGCTTCCATATTGAGGACCGAGTGTGCATGTAGAAAAGGTCTAGCCAAAGCAGCAATACCCATACCAGCATCATTTCTGACCACTACTCCAATGCCTCCTTGCCCAACATCCGATCTGAAGGCTCCATCTACATTGATTTTAAGGCGGCCACTAGGAGGATTTTTCCACTTAGACAACGGTCTCTTCTGCTTCCTAACTGGCTTTGGATGATACTTCTGAAATTCTTCTAACCTTTTGGTAGCCCAGTGGATCATATTCATTGGCTGGAAATTGGCTCCTTTCCAGACCAAGTTGTTACGCTCAGTCCAGATGGTCCATAATGCCATAAAGAAGAAGTCACGTTGGTCCACCTCCAGAGAATCAATCATGTCCAACACCCACTCATGAACACTCTTGGCTGGGTGTGTTTTTGCATGTAATCTAAGGGGACCCAACAACCAAAAGCAATGCAAATCATGACAATTTTTAAATAAATGTGTACCTGTCTCCGTGACTGCCATGCAAAACATGCACTCATGATTAACCAAAGCAACTTTACGTTGTAAAAGGGCAGCTTTTGTAGGAAGGATATTCTTCAAGAGTCTCCATACAAAAGACTTAGCTTTAGGAGGAATGCATGCACCCCACACCTTGCTCCAGTATTTACAACTTACACCACCACCGTCCCCAGATGAAGTTGATGCACACTCTTTACGTTCCATGGCAATGTTATACACATGGTAACCACTTCGAACATGATATAGCCCTTTCTTGTCATAGTGCCAAACCACGCGGTCCTCGACGCCCCGAGTACTAAGAGGGATAGAAGCCATCCTCTCCACTTCACCTTCCGTAAAAAGTTCCCTCATAAAATCAGTAGCCCATGTCATTGTATCCCGGTCAATTAAATCAGCCACCATCAAGTCCTCCATGCCTTCCATAATAGGAGAATAAGGCCGGAAGGATTGTGGAAAGGGTACCCATGGGTCGTTCCAAACCGAAATGCTCCTCCCAGTCCCCACTTGAAACCGCAAACCCAACTTTAGGACTTCACGACTCGAGAGAATACTCCTCCAAGAGTACGACTCACCCCCTTTAAGGTCAGCCTCCAAGAAAGAACAACTCGGGAAATACTTAGCCTTGAGGAGTCTGGCAATCATGGAATCCGGTTGATGTAATAGTCTCGACCCCTGCTTCGCTAGTAAAGCCAAATTGAAGAAATGCATATTCCTAAACCCCAAACCACCTTCACTCTTAGGGCGACACAATTTCTCCCAAGCAACCCAATGAATCCTTCTACCTTCCTCAACATCACCCCACCAAAACCGAGCCATCAATCGATGCATTTCTTGACATAAGTGCTTAGGGAGCTCAAAGCAACTCATAACATAGGATGGGATTGCCTGCGCAACAGCCTTGATTAACAACTCCTTTCCTGCCACACTTAATGTCTTCTCACGCCATCCCTGAGTCCGGGTACGAATCTTCTCATTCAAAAAACCGAAAGCCTCAGTCTTGGAGTAACTTAACTCTGTCGGTAGGCCCAAATACTTATCATGCTTCTCAACTTTCTGTACCCCAAGAATAAAAGCGATCCCTTCCTGCATAAAAGGATGGACATTTTTACTAAAAGAGATGCAGCTTTTCTGATAGTTTACCCGCTGACCCAAAGCGTGCTCATACTCAGTAAGAATCAGTTTCATGGCTTCACAATCCTCCCTCCCCGCTTTGAGGAAAATAAAAGAATCGTCAGCAAAAAAAAGATGGCTAATACTCGGGGCTCCCCTGCAGATTCGAACACCCTGGATTAAGCCATGCTCTTCCGCCTGCAAAATACATCGTGAAAAAACCTCACTACATAGGAGAAAAAGGTAAGGTGATATTGAGTCCCCTTGCCTCAACCCTCTGGACGGACGAACACTTCCTCTGGGCTCTCCATTGATAATGAACGAATAAGATACCGTAGAGATACAATTCATGATCCACTGCATCCACTCCTCGGCAAACCCCATTTTCCGCATCACCGCCTCCAAAAACGACCACTCCACCCTATCATAGGCCTTGCTCGATCATGTCCAATTTCAAAGCACAATACCCAATCTTACCACTTCTTCTTCGCTTGAGGCAGTGAGAGATCTCGAAAGCCATAAGTGAATTATCAGAGATTAGTCTTCCTGGTACAAACGCGCTCTGGAATGGAGAGATCATTGAATCGAGTAATGGCTTCAGACGATTCGCTAGAACCTTGGATCCAATCTTATATATCACATTGCACAAACTGATAGGACGCAACTGATGCATAAACTGAGGAATCTCTACTTTAGGTATTAAAGCAACAAACGTATTATTTACCGCTCGCAGCCCCTCTACTGACCCAAACAACTCCCGTATGGCCCCAGCAATATCATCACCGATCAAATCCCAGAAGGCTTGATAGAAGCAGGGAGAGAAACCATCTGGACCTGGCGACTTCGATGGGTGCATACCCTTCAAAGCAACAAAAACTTCATCCTTCTCAATAGGCCGCGTAAGCCCAGCATTATCCTCCGCAGACACCACCCTAGTCACAGCTTCCAGAACATTCCAGAAATTCTCAGGATGAGAAGAGGAAAAAAGCTCACCAAAATATTGAAGCACAATCTCTTCAATATCAGTGTCTTCCGTACACCACTCTCCAACCGAATTAAACAACCCATTAATAGCATTCTTCTTCCGACGATTACGTGCCCTCTGATGAAAAAACTTCGTGTTAAGATCCCCGTCCCGAAGCCAAAAGACCTTAGCTCTTTGACGCCAAAAAACATGCTCCTGATGAAGCAGATCATTTAACTTGGACTGTAATGCAACTCTATCTTCACTGCGTGGAGTTGATAGGGACCCATCGTAAAAGACCGCAAGTTGACTACGAACCTTATCAATTTCGCGCTTTAAACCTCCAAATTTCTCCTTACTCCAATCCTCCAATGCCTCACGTGTCCTACGTAGATTATGACACACATTATTGAGAGCCCTACCACTACCCACCCTCTCCCAACTTTCTCGAACAATCCCCTTGCATGAATCCTCAAGCAACCAAAATTCTTCAAATTTAAAACGTTTTTTCCTTTTTTTCCTTGGCTTCCTTTGTTCCCTAATCTCAAGAAGGATGGGAAGATGATCAGAGGAGCTAGGGTCCAAATGTCGGACTCGGGAAGCCGGAAATAAATCTCTCCACAGTAGAGTAGACGTGAACCTGTCAAGGCGGACTCTCACCTCCTCACCACTTCTTTTGCCTCTCCATGTAAATCTAGGGCCCACAAACTTTACGTCCCCTAGTTCACAGAAGGCCAAAGCATCATGCATATTCTTCATTTGTGTTTATTGTGTAGCACCTCTTAAGGCACCCCCCAATTTATCCGCAGCAACACAAATCTCATTATAATCCCCCCCCAACAACCCAGGGGAGATTGCCATGTAAACTCAAATGTCTCAATAAGTTCCAAGTGTGTTGACGGTTCTCAGCCCTAGGCTGCCCATACAACCCAGTAAAACGCCAACAACCTGGGTCACCTGAATTGCCGACAACGACATCAATATGGCTCTCCGAAAAGGACTGGACAGACACCTTGACATCATCACTCCATAATAAACATAGACCCCCTGCCCTACTTACACCCTTTCCACGTTTCTTCTTTACAAACTTACAATCCACCGACACAGCATTCTTCCACCCCAGTTGATTCCGAACCCCAGTCATCTCCCCTGCCGTACACCTAGTTTCACTAAGAAAAATTAACTTGGGAATATTGAGGGAAACTATCCCTTTCAGCCCAGTAACTGTCCAGGGGTTCCCTATCCCCTGGCAGTTCCAACACAATATATTCATGGCTCGTGATGGGTCAAGACCGGGCCCATCACGGAGGAACGATTTAGAGTACGTCCATTACTCATACCAGTGTCTTTTGGGAACTTTGCAACACTAGGAACCCCCTTCTTCTTATTGCCACCAACCCTTACTCCCCATTTAGTTTTCGCTTCCTTCTTTGTATTAGGCCCTTGAATTTCTGGGGCCATCCCGGCCTGTGATTGACCCCCATGATCTCCAACCGGTCCACCCGAGGAGCTCTCACCATCCATAGACGGTAACTCACAGGGCTCAGGCTCCACAATAATCGGTTCAACATCAGACACGTCCAACTCAGACCCATGCAGAGACCCAAGTGTATTGCCAGGTGGCACCAATTCGTTGGACTCCAACGTAGGCATCCCATGCAACAAAAACTCACCACTTTCTCTCGGAAAATTATCAACCTCCATACCTTCTCTACCCCTCTTAGCCGTAGGCCCAACCCCATCACTTCCACCTGTAGCTACCTCTTTTAAAGTTGACTTCCAATCCACCCTATTCAAAACTTTATTAGGTGGGAAGTGACAATGATGTCCAAACAGGGAAATGTCAGTCAAACTGCTCCCCTCCACAGATTGCTCCCAATCACCCCCACCCTTTCCTTTAGCAGACCCATCCCCCATTAATGCTTTCGACAGGTCTGGAGAGCATTGGATTTCGATATCTCGAAGATTGAGGTCACACAATGACTTTTCTTGAACATAGGAATTACATACCTTAAGCTTGTCAATCGTACCCGGGTCACATGGGGTAGCCTTTCTTGTCAAGTCAGTAGCACCCCTTACCGCCGCCGAAAACAGAGATGAGGCATAGTTGTATCTAACCTCCACCCTGGCTTCTTCTTTGAGGTCAACTTCGACCCCACTACTAGTCTCAAAACTAACTTCAGGGTTGCAGATCTCCAAGTATGACCCAAGGGGTACCTCGGATACTGTCGCATGTATTGTTTCCATGCGACGTCTCTTTTGCCTTGAATTTGTCAACACGTCTCCGGTTTCCCGCTGAGTGGTAGCACTATTGGGGAGTTCACCGGTTGAACAGTACTCATGAGCCTGGTCCTTTTCGAAATCCTCTCTTGGTCTAGCAAAACCAGAGACAGAATCAACAAACTCCGGTGCCTTCAACGACCAAGCTGGTTTCATTGGCTCAAAGAAACGTTGTTGATGGCGGTTGTTGAACATAGGTCCTTCATGCTCTGCTCTTAGGAAATCACCAAATTGCCTTTGTTGGGTGATACACAAAGAACTATCTCGTTTATTGCAATCCCCTTCAACGTGATCAAGTCGCCCACAAATGAAACAGAGAAAGGGGAGTTTTTCATACCTGATTTCATAAAACATCGACCTATTATTGATTTTGAGCTTGACAAAGCGCTTGATAGGCTTGAAGACGTCAATCCCCACTCTGACTCGTAAGTAATCAGTTAAAACAAACTCCAGCTTCACCAAGATCAGTCCCTCTGTAATGGCCAAGACAACTCCCTGCAAGTTGACCAACAACCTCAGTCATATCTTCAGGGTCGAGACCATGAACTTGTACCCAGAAATAACCCGTTGTTAAGGGGATTGAAGTCGGGGGACCCCTTCCATTTGCATCAGCCAACACCAACAGAGCTTTATCGAAAGACCAAGGACCCCCCCTTAAGATCCTAGACTTGATTTCTTCAGAGGAGACTTCAAAAATCAACTTGCCTTCACCCAGGCCACCCACACGAAGGCCATTATCTTTCCAGACATTCCTGAAGATCTTAAGCAGTCCTCCTCTGCAGATGGGTTTTGGGCTGAGGACCAGACCTACCAACAAATGCCTGGTTTGTCTAGCAGCACCAACGTCAGAATCCAGAACGAACTCAACCTTTTCCTCTTCGGTGAGGGCGAGGTTGTTTACAAAACGGCCAACTAAGTCTTCCATTCTTGAGAAAAACCACACTAACACCAGTTCCCACACTTTAAATAACCACAGAACAGCGTACATAAGCAAAGGGTGATGAAAATAAATACAAACGGGAAGTTAAAAGCAGGGTTGTTGGAGGTTTGGGTCGGTAAGAGGGAATGGGATGGTTTGGGGTAGGTAGAGATTATGGTTATGAAAATGAACTGGTTTGGGGTAGGTAGAGAAGTGGGTATGCGTATGAAAAGCTGAAAAAGATTGAAGAAGAGATGGGTATGAAGTAAAAGCTGTTGGAACCAACCAAATGAGAAGGTAGTATAATGGAAATTGTCAACTGGAAAAGAGAAAACCAAATGATGGCTAACGAGAGATTGAGGAAAACCCCAGTTGCTCTCACGCTAGCATGCTCTCACTAAGGAGGAAAACCCCAGTTGCTCTAAGTCAATAGCACTTCACATGGTTCATATAGTTGGAAAGTTTATAGTTTCTTAGAGAGTTGGTTGGAAATATTGAAAGAGGAGTCCTATATAATATATCCAAAAGAAAAGTGCAACAAAATTTGGCCTCGTAAACTAATACCAAAAGCTCGACATTCATTGGGGATATATAGCAGGTTTGAGAGACTAGAGAATTTAGCTTATTGTATTGAGTGGTCAAATTGGACTAAACTGAAGAATGATAGAGGAAAAGTTCTTCTGCTAGAAATAGATAAAAAGTGGCATTCAATAAACACATTTTCTTCCTTTGCCAGGATCTCTTGGTTCTTGCCAAAATCCTGTAAAATTAACACACCTGTAGCAACATACTCAGGAGCTGCATACCCATGTGTCCCCATCACCCATGTTGAGACATGGCTTTTATCACCTGCTGGTCCATCCTTAGCAAAACCAAAATCAGAGAGTTTGGCACTGTAGTTCTGTCATTTGAATGAAAAATATGAAGTGTGAGCAAGTTTACCAGAATTCTTCTAGAAGCCATAAGATTCACTAATGAAATGTTTCACTTACTGAATCCAGTAAGATATTAGAACTTTTGACGTCACGATGGATCACTTTTCCCTCACCACTGTGAATAAATGCTAGAGAGTTGGCAGCACCAAGGGCAATCTTCATACGCAGGATCCACGAGAGTGGTTGAAGGGAAGAAGCTCCTGTTCCAACAACATTTAGGCACCAAAACTATGTTACATACAGAAATATTGATCTCAATATTAATGGCATTGCTTCATTTAAAAGGTCAAATTAATGGCTAACGAGTGAAGGTCATTTGTGACTCACTTCCATACAGATGAGTATCCAAGCTACCACCAGCCATAAATTCATACACCAGAAGCCGGCAATCATCCTCGAAGCAATAACCCAACAATGTCACAAGATTTGGATGGCGCAGCCTTCCTAGGTAGTATATTTCTGTCTGTAGTTCAAGAGGCAGTACAAAATAAATTTCTGTGAATATAAAATATGTAACATCATTCATCTGTAACACATATTAAGTAACAGAACTTGTTCATGAAACTGAACGATGCCCTCTATGACAACTGGTAATTAACCATTTTAATCTTCACTTTCAGGAATTGAACATCAGTGTGTATTAGATTCTCAAATGTGTACCATACTCGACTAATTTGAACAGAGGCCAGGTTCAGCATATTGAAAACGAACCAGCAAGACATATTGAAATTGAATGTAAGCAAAAGAAGTATGCGTGAAACTCACCAACCATTCCTTGTGACCCTGTAAACCTTCTCGGTTAATCCTCTTCACAGCAATTAACATGCCAGTACCGGGGAATGTATTGTCATCAAGCCACCCCTTAAAAACAGAACCAAAACCACCTTCACCCAGCTTATTATGAGGATGAAAGTTCTAGGTTGCTACTTTCAGTTCATTAAAGAGGAATCTTTTTAGCAAGATCCTTTCTCTCCGCGAAGTTGAAGGCACTGAGACAGATGACAGCGTTGTTATTAGAATTGATCCTAGACATGTAACAAAAATTTGCAAGAATAAAAAGAGTTTAAAAAAAAAAAAAAATTTATAATATCACATTGCAGGAAGGCTATGTTTAAATTGGTTATACATAATTAAACAAAAAAACAAGGCCATAATAAGAACTCGGCTGGTTGTCCCAAGAGAGAGCCTCCCTCTCGACCCTAGAAACCCCTAGCTAGATCTGAGAACCTTTTCGGTGTTCTTCATTTCCATTTTTCCGGAAATCCACAGCGGCTTTCGCTTACTCCATGCAGCGATTCAAAATCCTAACGTGGAATTGTCGTGGTCTTAATAATATAGAGACGCAAGATGCCCTTGTCAATATTGTTAGACAACAAAACCCTAGCATCGTATTCCTATCTGAAACCCTAGCCACACCAGACTTGCTAAATGAGGTTCGTCGACGTATAGGGTTTGATGGTGTTCTTTGTTCACCGAGAGAAGATGATTGTCGTGGTCTGGGACTCTTCTGGAGGAATGAGATTCCGGTGCGTCTCCGGAATTATTCTGCAAACCATATTGATGCAGAAGTAGGAGCTATCGGTTCTGAAGGTGTATTTCGATTCACCGGGATTTATGGGGTGGCTACAACTTCAAACCGGAATATTACGTGGAATCTGTTAAGAACCCTAGCAGCACAGATCAATCTCCCCTGGCTAGTCGCTGGGGATTTTAATGAAATTCTGTATTTGGCGGACAAATCTGGTGGTCCGGCTAGGTGTGTAGCTCAGATGACGCGATTTCGACAAGCTCTGGTTGACTGTGAACTGATGGACATGGGTTTTGTTGGTTCTCGATTCACTTGGGCTAACCGGTTTACAAAGGAAAGGCTGGACAGAGCTTGTCAGAATGTACAGTGGAGGGAGATGTATCCTTTCTCCCGGGTTATCACTCTCCCTCTCAGCAGGTCTGATCATTGTCCACTACTTATCGAGGTTAATCCAGAGTTACCTACACTACGTCGATCCCCCAGACGGTTTCGGTTTGAAGAAATGTGGCTGCACCATTCTGGTTGTGGTAATATTGTGCAACAAGGCTGGATGCTGCCATCTACTGGTGATTCGATGCTACAGGTCAGCAGAAAGATCCAACATACCGGCACCTTATTTTTTAGTTGGCATGAAGGAGTATTTCAGCAAAGACAGGTTGAGTTGAAATTAATCCAAGGTAAGTTGGATGACTTGATGAAGCAAGACTATCAGGACTCACATTTTGATGAGCAAAAAGCACTTCAATATAGACTGAATGAGCTGCTCTCCATCAATGAGACATATTGGAGGCAACGCTCAAAAATTCAATGGCTCAGGGAGGGGGACCGCAATACGGCCTTCTTCCACAGGAGAGCGTCCAACAGAAGAAGTCGTAACCGAGTGAAGGGTTTGTTGACTGAAGATGGACAGTGGACCAGTGAACCGGATGAAGTGGCTAATGTTCTAATCCGGTACTATGAATCTATCTTTCATTCAGAACAGTTTGATCCTTTGGCTACAGGAATAATTCTTGATTGTCTGCAACCTCGAGTTACGGACAGTATGAATGATGAGCTCTTAGCTCCTTACTCTGATGAAGAGATCAAAAGAGCTTTATTTCAGATGCATCCCTCAAAATCCCCAGGACCTGATGGTATGTCTCCTTGCTTCTTTCAGAAGTTTTGGCATGTTGTAGAGTTTGATGTGTGTAAGGCAGTTAGAGAGGTTCTCAACACGGGACATATTTCCCAGGAATCAAATTTCACTCACTTGACTCTGGTTCCGAAAATAAAAGAGCCCAAGTTAGCTTCTGACTTAAGACCAATTGCTTTGTGCAATGTGGTTTATAAAATTGCCTCTAAGGTTTTGGCCAACAGGTTGAAAAGGATACTCCCTGATATCATTTCTCCATTACAAAGTGCTTTCGTCCCAGGAAGACTTATCTCTGACAATACTTTAGTGGCTACTGAGGTAGCACATTTTATGAAGAAGCTTCGAAGTCAGGTAGACGGTTTTTTCTCTTTAAAGCTGGATATCTCTAAGGCATATGACAGACTTGAGTGGAGTTATTTGGAGGCTATTCTACGGAAACTTGGTTTCTGCAGAGCATGGGTGGACGTGATTTTGGCTACTGTTAAGTCTGTAAGCTACTCTATTCTAATAAATGGCACTCCTACTGGCTTTATTTTGCCTACAAGGGGTATCAGACAAGGGGACCCTTTATCCCCTTATCTTTTCATCCTTTGTGCTGAGGGTCTCTATGCTTTGATTTCTTCTTCTGTTCAGAATGGGATTATCAGAGGCCTTACTATGTCACCTTCTGCTCCGACCATACACCATCTGTTATTTGCATATGATAGCTTTTTGTTCGGGGAAGCTTCTGTTAGAGAGTGCCAAGCCTATAAGAACATTCTTGCTATCTATGCTCGGGCTTCAGGTCAAAAGATTAATTTGGAAAAATCTAGTGTGGTTTTCAGTGGTAATGTGGACTTGCAATCTCGGAATCACTTAGCAACAGTTTTGGGTGTTAAATGCGTCAAGGAACATGGTCTGTATTTGGGTTTACCTATACATGTTGGACACAACAAAACAGCCATTTTTGCCTATTTGAAGGAGCGGCTCACCAAGAAACTAATAAGTTGGAGATCAAAACTCCTCAGTGCTGGAGGTAAAGAACTTCTCATTAAAGTTGTTGCTCAGGCCTTACCTAACTATGTTATGAATTGTTATTTGCTTCCCAAATCTCTCTGTGATGATCTTCAGCAGCTCTGCTCTCAATTTTTTTGGGGCAGTACTGATAAAAGAAAGATTCACTGGAGGTATTGGGAAAGAATGTGCCTCCCCAAAGAACAGGGTGGCTTGGGGTTTAAGCATCTCTTTGCCCATAATCTAGCCATGTTATCAAAACAAGGGTGGAGGTTACTGTCTAATCCTCATTCACTTATAGCTCAGGTTTTCAAAGCGGTCTACTACCCTAATGGGTCTTTCCTTACTGCTGATATGGGAGATAGGCCTTCTTATTCTTGGCGTAGCATTATGGAGGCAAGACCAATACTCCAAGCCGGATTATTTTGGAGAATTGGTAATGGTACTTCTGTGAAAATTTGGGATGATGAGTGGATTCCAAATGTTGCAGCTTACTCACTAGTTAGACCGCCTGATACTGTGTTTGAGACAGTTTCAGACCTGTTGGATACAAGTTCATGGTCCTGGGAGCCTGTGGCTGTTCATGCTTGTTTTGACAATGATGTAGCTATGAATGTTCTTTCTATTCCCTTGAGTAGACGCTTTGCTTCGGACAGGGTTGCATGGAAACTTGACAAGAGAGGTTACTTCTCAGTTAAGTCTGCGTACACGATTGCTCGTGAGTTTTCCATTGGTAACATATTTGCTTCATCATCAACTGGCGACCCTTATGCCCCACTATGGAAGGCCTTGTGGAAAGCTAAGGTTCCCAACAAGGTGGCTATATTTGGTTGGCGAGCAGCTCACAACCTTCTTCCCACTAGGGTGGCTTTGACTTTGAAAGGCTATACGGGTGAGTTGAATTGTGTCGTGTGTTCACAGGCAGTTGAAACACTTGAACACTTGTTCTGTGATTGTTATCCTGCTCGTGCTATGTGGAGTACCTCACCTTTCTTTATTCAGTCATCAAGTCTACCATGGAAAGAATGGTTCCTGGAGAGGGCTAATTCTCTAGCCTCCACTCTTTTCGATAAGTTGCTCATTCTCCTATGGAGTGTTTGGAGAAATAGAAATGATATTCTGTGGCGGAATCATGCTCAAGCTACCTCAAGTCTGGTGGCCTCTTCCTTGGCTTGGTATGAGGAATATTTGCAAGCTAATTTGTTAGTGTGTTCTTCTCCTAGTCGACAGAGGTTAGATAAAAAATGGAGCCCTCCTGTTGGTGACACGTTGAAACTAAACGTAGATGGTGCTTTTATGCCCTCTGTTCCTTATGGTGGCAATGGGGGTGTCCTTAGGAACTCGCAAGGGCTATTCATTGCTGCTTTCTCTTACAGGATGAACTTTGTTAGTTCTGCATTACATTCCGAGCTGCTGGCTTTAAAACAAGGTTTGCTATTCCTGCAAGTCATGCAAGTAACAAAAGCAGTGGTTGAAAGTGACTGCCTAGTAGCAGTGCAGGCTACCAACAACGATGTGGATGACCTATCTCCTCTTAGTGCTTTAATCGCTGAGGTTAAGGGTCTGGTACTTTCTAGTGATGATATATGTATTAGGTATGCCTCTCGTCAGGCTAATACAGTAGCCCATAGGCTTGCTAGTCATAGTTTCGATTCTAATGTTCATCATGAATGGTTTGTAAATGCTCCAGACTTAATACTGGATGCCCTCATGTACGATCTTCATCGTATTCATTAATAAATTCCTTTCTTTTCAAAAAAACAAAAAAACAAGGCCTATAAACAAAGCTTGAGGGCAGCCGCACCAGCCCTTTATTTCAAAAAAAAAAAAAAAAAACAAAGCTCTGGAGCAGAGCTCAACATTGGCCGGCCAGCTACCGTCATACATACTGAGCTGATATGAAGTCGAAGCAATGCTTTTCTCTTGCGGTTTCTTCTTATCCACGGAATCAACAGCAGCTTGGAGTGCACTGAAATTGCGATTGATGGTCTCATTTGTCTCATTCACTGTATCTATTTCCCCAGAGAAAGGGAGGCGTTTCGCATTAAGGTACGACTTCACGCTTGAACGAAGCCCTCCACTCATGGTATCCGCCGCCAAGAAATTGTATGATTAACAACTGAAACCTAGTTAAACCCATGAGAAGCTCAAGTATTTAGTACTAGTAGGCAACAATAGTATGATATCTCATAAGCTTGTAATGAATTCCATAAAGTTGTTAACCAAAACATGAACTTAACTATTAAGTATTTAACCATGCACTCAATTCAATCATGGAAAGTATGAAGCCATTGAAGCAAGAAAAGTACCAAGTTGACAGCTTCTGAGCACGAAAGCTGATTCCGCTCTTCAAGTAAATCCCGAGATGAAGACAACAGAGAATTGTTCATCAACTAAGGAGGTTTTCATCAAATGTGAGATGATATAACAAAATTAAAAGAAACCTGGCAAATCCCTCTTCTAGAAGAATAGAAGAGATAAATTAACGCGGGTGTTTGACCAAATTAACACGCTTTTGTAACGAATAATATTTGTAAAAGCTCAAATTAGTCACGGAGAAAGTTCTGGGAAAAAAATGTGAGGGATCAAAGTTAACACTTCGATTACGTCTTGATAAAGCTAGTATAGTCCCAACCAATTCAAAACTGGGTGTTTCAATTGATTGGTAGTGACTTTATTTGATTGGAGGGCACACATACATACTTCAAATTTAGGCACACAGAAAACAGAACAACTAAAGCTAGTTTCTTTTACCTAACTATAGTCCGGTGGTTCATGCTTGGAGTGATAATGGTGTTGGCTGCCACGCGAGGGGGAGCACACGCGCCGAATAAGCGTCGTTATTTTGGCTGTAATGATTGGTTTTGGCGCTACTTCAAATGAAGAATTGAAGAAGATGATGAAGAAACAGAGCAGCGAGGGAATAGCTGAAACGTCGACTACAATTGTTGGACTTTTATGGGCCTAGGCCCAAGTTCTTTCAAGCCCATAACAGTTTTTGAGATATGTCTTTATTACAGTGCTGAGTGGTTTCATCTTGGAGGTTAAGCATCATGTTTCCTCTGCTCTTTCCATGCAGTAAAGAAAATTGCTACAGAAAAGAGTAATCATCAAGACATTAGACAAACCAAGAATCATTTGTTGCGGTAGTATTCGTTACAGTAATGCATTGTTTCTTAATCTTTTTTCTTAATTATATTCCCTCCTTTTTGCCTCAATTCCCATTTTACTTGAATGATGAAACTGCTGAAAACCGGAAATAAAGAGTTCACGAAACAGATGCCGTGGGAGGAGAAGCAGCTGTTGCTTTGGGCCTGCGATTGATTCTGCTCCGGTGATAGTTGGGATCATTGCAAGAATTTCCATGAAGATTTTGGCCAGATTCAGTTTGAGAGGTCCCAGAGGCTGGCTTCCCTGTCACCAGAGGACTGAAGGTTCTCCAATATTTCTATCACCTGATGCATGTCTGGCCTAAGCTTGGAGTCCACTGACAGGCATTGTCTTGCAAGTTTAAGTGCTTTGACAGCTCTAGACTTAGAGTAGTGGCCTTCCATACGAATGTCAATAATTTGGTGAACTATTTGTTTCCTGGGAACCTTGGTAAAAGCAAACCGAACTAAATCATGTTCTGCCACTGGCCGGCTTATGTCAATTGCTCGTCGGCCTGACAAGATTTCGAGCAGAACAACTCCAAAACTGTACACATCGCTTCTGGGGGTCAAGTGATCTTCACATGAAAAGATGACAGAGGTTAGATAGGGTAATTAGAGTGTGCATGAAATGATCACATCATGGATGCTATAGTACTATTGGTGACGATGATATAAAGTGGCTGAAACTTACTGGCAAATAAAAAAACAGCAAACAATCCAAAGTACACATTTGTGGCTATAGAGAAGCTATATGCCACGGATTTAGTAAACAGGTATGGTCAAGTTCCCTAGTGAATTTGACAGTTTGAGGATCATGATAAGTCATTGTTCTGGGTAGACAAAGTTACGTGGCAGTTAAATATATAACTGGACAGTTCAAAAGTTCCAGTAAATTGAATGGGGTCTTCATTTAATATTGCTAAGAGGCTCTTATATATGCTTTGTCTAAATGTTACTCAGTTTCTAGGGTTGTGATAGAAGATTACCTGCACCTGCAAATATATACTCAGGAGCTGTATAAGGCCCGCCGTTGTGCTCAATCAATTTATCCTCATACCAAGGAAGTTTATCCATATCCAAGAGACGGGTTCTATAACCTTCAGGCCCTTCCTGGGCTAAACCATAACCATATATTTTGACATTATAGTTCTGTTATTTCAAAATGAAGATATGATGTGAGCAAATGTAACACAACTCTCCTGGGAGTTAAAAAATTCAATAGCAGAATGTTTCACATACTGAATCAAGAAGGATCTTAGATGTCTCAAAGTCCACATATATGCATTTTGCCTCATCATGAAGAAATGCTAGAGCCTTAGCAGCACCGAGTGCAATCTTCATGCGCAGGTTCCATGACAGTATTTGAAAGCAAGAAGAAACCTCTGTTGCAAATATGAAAAAAAAAAAAAAAATGTCCCTAAGGAGCTCCTTATGAAATTGATTCAATTAAAAGGTCATATATATGGTAAAAAAATTAGGGAAGTTCGTAGCTCACTTCTAAGAATATGATTTTCCAAACTGCCTTTAGGCACAAATTCATACACCAGAAGCCGCTTGTCATCCTCTAGGCAGTAACCAATAAGTTTTACAAGATTTGGGTGACTCAGCTGTCCAACGCAGTTAACTTCTTCCTATAAATCAAGAGGCTCCCCATCAATGAACTATATATTTCCGGAAAAACAATATCTATTTGGAAACAATTGAGGAATATCCATTAAGATAGTTTCTATCAAGGTTTAGGCCTTTTCAATGTTGATCATCAATTCCTTGAGGAGCTTTTTGAAACGTGAATGTGACTTAGATTCTCAACTGCTTGATTGTGCAAATACTCAACTAGCTGAAGCAGTGCTAAGTAATAAAAGTGCGTTTGAGCAAGAATAGAAGTGATACTCACCATCCATTCCTTGTGACTCTGCAGGGTGCCTTGTTGGTTAAGCCTCTTTATTGCAACGGCCATGCCGGAACCGGGCTTGGCAGCTGTGAACGATCGCTCATCGATCCACCCCTTATAGAAAGAACAAAAACCTCCACTCAGAATACCATCAGGACGAAAGTTCCTGGTGACTGTTTTCAGTTCATTATAGTGGAAGCTCTTCAAGTTGAAGGACTGCAATCTCTCACCCTCCGTCTGAGGAGATAAAGGCACCGACACAGATGGTATGTTGCTATTCAAATTCACACCTAGACATGTAATGTAAATTACAGATAACTTGTATTAATTGGCAATGCCTAAAATGGAGTGCATAGTCAACCCTCATAATATGACAGAGTTTTAGAGAAAGAATTCTATAGTATCCATTACGGTAACACAGTATTGCAATACTATTTTTAGTTTGCACGAAGCAGAATAACGAAGTTGATATACCGTCTATGGTGTAGTGGCAGTAACAATTAAAGGGTGCAATGAATGAAAACCGACTTTTCATGCAAAATCTGAATTAAAGATGATAATGGATAAAAGGCTGCGGTTTGATTAGAAAAGCTCATAAATTTTTGATATTCATAAATTTTTGATATCCCGCCATGTATCAAAGGAGAAAGAAGCTAACTTCAGCAGCTAAGAACTTTTAAGTTTTAACATACTACTGAAAATATTGAAGTGCCAAAGAACCTTGGGGAGGGGGGCTCTCAGCTCTGGTTCTAGTCCTGTATGAAGCCATGCTCTGCAGGTCGACGAATACAATCCATTAAAGTTCTGCTGGAAAGTTCAGAATAGTGATATACTGAAAACTCTTTAATGAAGATCAATTGGAGAACAACAGTTCTGTCAGCAGACCAGTAGCCAAGTTGGAATATCATAAGAAGCTTCTTTATGAAGAATTTAGGGATAATACAGGTATACTAACACTGATTCACTTATGTAGTGCTCTACTACAAAAATCAAGGACAGCTGGAATATGTGGCATAAACATGCATATAAAACACATAAATTAGAGTTTGATTTAATTTGAGTACCTTTGCAGAGTTCAACATTGGGAAGCAAGGAATGTTACCGTCACAGATACCGAGCCCATATGTAGTTGAATCCATTGTCGTCTCCTGACTGTCCTCAACTGGATGTGGAGGTGGATCTAGGGGAGCTGTGACATTGTTGTTGATGTTCTCATTTTCCAACAATGGGTCCAAGGCCAAAGTGAGGCGTTGCGCTAAAAGGTACCCCTTCACGCTTGTCCGAATCCCTCCGCTCATAGTCTCAGTTGCTGGAAAACAATATCGTTAACAACTGAAACCAATCCATCACAAAATGTTTGCTAAAAACAATATGATCAGAAAATGAACTAGTTACCAAGTAGGCAATAGCAGTATCAGAAGCTTGTAATAAAGGCTACATAGAGCTGTTAATAAAAAAAAACAACTAAAAGTGCAGGCTATATATATCAGGATTCATTTACTTCGCAAATCAATTATACTACATGAAACCATTAATTTGACCCGGTGTTTCCATCTATTTAACCGGGACATGTACAACAAAAGAAGAAAATTACCAAGTAACTACTTCAGAATACAACACTGAGTACTGAAGCTCCGGTACTTCAATAAGGGACAGTAACCTGGAAATGAAGAGAACAAAAAAATCTATAATTAGGTAAATTAAACCAAGGATGAGATGATTATATAATAAAACGTACTAGAAAGCTACCAAGCCCAGCTTAGAAATCTGTAAATATGCACAGTACAAACTTACAAGGCTGATGAATGAACACAAGTCTTACAAAGATGATTAGGAATGTGGGACATTTCATAACTATGGAACCAGATCGAAAACAGACACAGAAAGCTCTTGGAAAGCGGAGAAGAAAGAGGTCCAGACGTCAACCAAAGAATGATTTTTTTTTGGGGAAATTACTGGTCCCCCCTTTAACTTTTGGTGCGTCTACAGTTCAGTCCTTGTTATTCCAATTTTAACAGATAACTCCCCAAACATTCAAATTTCACACAATTTGATCCAAAATTACCATTTTACCCCTCACTTACTTTTTTCACACACACACACACACACACACACATATATATATATATATATATATATATATATATACATATATATACACACACACACACACACACATACATTATATACACACACACACATATGTATAAAATTATACATATATTTATATATCTACATATACATGTACATATACATACATATATATATATATATATAGATATACACACACACATTAGATATATAAAAGTTGTGAATTTTTTTTATAATATGAAACATAAACATAGTATATAGACTTACCAAATACATAAACACATTAGATATATATGTATACATACATATACATACATATATATATATATATATATATATATATATATATATATATATATATGGGTTATTATCATAAATGGTACCTGAACTATACCTCAATTTTATTGATGGTACCTGAACTTCAATTTTGATCACAACCAGTACCCGAACTTTTCGATTTCATTTTAAATGGTACCTAGAGCCACCTCCGGTCACTATTCTGACTAAAAACGGCAAGGGAGGCGATCATAGTGATGATTTTTGATGATTTCAAGGGTTGCGATCATATATAGTGATGATTTTTTGGTAATAAACTTTCCTTGAACTTGTTTTTTTGTTTTTTATTTTTTTAGATTTGGGTTTTTTGGCCGGAATAGTGACCGAAGGTGACCTTAGGTACCATTTAAAATGAAATCGAAAAGTTCGGGTACTGGTTGTGATCAAAATTGAAGTTCAGGTACCATCGATAAAATAGAGGAAAAGTTCAGGTACCATTTGTGATAATAACCCTATATATATATATATATAGATATACACACACACATTAGATATATAAAAGTTGTGAATTTTTTTTATAATATGAAACATAAACATAGTATTAGATATATATGTATACATACATATACATACATATATATATATATATATGTATGTATATATCTACATATACATATATATATATATATATATATATATATATATATATATAGATATACACACACACATTAGATATATAAAAGTTGTGAATTTTTTTTATAATATGAAACATAAACATAGTATATAGACTTACCAAATACATAAACACATTATATATATATATATATATATATATGCATATGTGTATGTATATATCTGCATATGTATATGTACACACACACATATATACATATAAATATATATAAAAAGAGAGAGAGAAGAATAAAAATATACACACACATATACATACATATATACATACATATATACTCACACACACACACACACATACATATATATATAAAGAGAGAGAGAGAAGAATAAAAAATATATATACATACACACACACATATATATACATATGTATAAAAGAGAGAGAGAAGAATAAAAAAAAAAACAAAAAAAAATAAGTGAGGGGTAAAATGGTAATTTTGGATCAAATTGTGTGAAATTTGAATGTTTGGGGAGTTATCTGTTAAAATTGGAATAACAGGGACTGAACTGTCGACACACCAAAAGTTAAAGGGGGGACCAGTAATTTTCCCTTTTTTTTTTCCATCCCAAAAACAATATTAATATTCATAAATACAAGCTGTACAAGCAGTCAAGCACGACCAATTCTTCAATGTCTGACGTCTGATGACAATTTGCATCAATTAGTAAGACAATTCTGCTGGTATAAAAAGAAATGAAAAATCGTTCAAACAGTGTCTGAATTTTTTTGGACTATTAACTTTCATATCTATACTTGTTGAATATGATTTTCATTATCTTTCTCATTACAAGTATACAGTTATATAGCAGCCTAATTGCTGCTGTTACACAGAGAATAAATAGTAATTACAGCAAATCAGAAACTGATATGCATTTACAACAAATATACGACTAATCAAAACTGATGCTAGATTGTAGACATTGCACTATTCTCTCTAACACCCTCCTTTAAACTGGGCAGTTCTGGATGCACAAGTTTGGTACGGAGGAGAAGATGACGATGCTTATGAAGTGGTTTTGTGAGAAGATCAGCAGGTTGATCCACCGAAGGGACATAGTTAACACGATGACTACCAAGTGCTACTTTTTCACGGACAAAGTGATAATCTAACTCAATATGTTTTGTACAGGCATGGAAAACTGGGTTCGATGCCATGTAGGTTGCACTAAGGTTGTCACAGTGAAGCAAGATAGGAAACTGAATATGAGCACCAAGTTCATATATATAATAAGAAGCCTAACCAGGTGGTTTCGACACTGGAATGAGTAAGAAAGCGATATTCAGATTCCGCACTCGAATGCGCAATGGTAGGCTGCTTTTTGGAGCACCATGAGATTAAGTTGCTGCCAAGATAGATGAGGTAGCCAGAGGTGGAACGACATGAGTCCGGACAGCCAGCCCAATCTGCATCCGAGTAGGCCAAGAGATGAACAGGTTGTCGTTGAGAACTGAAAGACAAACCATGAACCAGTGTTCCTTTGATGTAACGAAGGATACGTTTGGCAGCGATAAGATGTGGAACACGGGCTTGCTCATAAATTGAGATATTGAATTGACTGCAAAGGCTATGTCAGGGCGAGTAATGGTGAGATATTGTAAGGAGCCAACCATCTCGCGGAACACAGTGGGATTGTCAAGTAAAACCCCATCATTGGTGCGGAGAAGAGACTTGGTAGACATGGGTGTGATGATGGGTTTGTTGAGTAACAGATTATGCTTGACTAGGATGTCATGGGCATACTTGACTTGATTTACGTGAATTTTGTTGGAATGAGATGTGACCTGTAAACCAAGAAAGTAATGCAGAGGACCAAGATCCTTGATATCAAACCCACAACTAAGGTATCAATGAAGTGCTGTAGAATCCGATCATTACTGCCCGTAACCACAATATCATCAACATATAGTAAGAAATATATGATATGCGAGCCATGTTGATAGATGAACAAAGAAGAATTAGCCTTACTAATACAGAAACCAACTGATAATATAAACGAGCTCATGCGGTGAAACCAGGCGCGAGGAGCTTGTTTGAGGCCATATAGTGCCTTATGGAGCTTGCAAACATGAGAGGGATGAGAGGGATCAACAAACCCAGGTGGCTGTGACATGTACACATCTTCTTGGAGATAGCCATGGAGGAATGCATTCTTCACATCAAGCTGATGAAGAGGCCAACTCCGAGATACAGCAAGACACAGAACTGTGCGAATAGTTGCTGGCTTGATGACAGGGCTGTAGGTTTCACTGTAATCGATTCCTTGCTGCTAATGGAATCCCTTGGCAACAAGTCATGCCTTGTACCGTTCCA
Source organism: Rosa rugosa (assembly GCF_958449725.1). Classification (NCBI taxonomy): domain Eukaryota; kingdom Viridiplantae; phylum Streptophyta; class Magnoliopsida; order Rosales; family Rosaceae; genus Rosa; species Rosa rugosa. The sequence goes on along the minus strand of NC_084821.1, from coordinate 53,244,240 downwards.
CTGAGCCATCGGATTTACGCTTGATGCGAAATACCCATTTGCAGCCAACAACATGTTGTGAAGGGGAGTGGGAAACCAGAGTCCGTGCATGTATTGTTCTTGAGCAAGGCATTAATCTCATCGGTCATTGCAGCATGCCATACCTCATGTTTAGAAGCCCGAGTATAGCATGTAGGTTCAGCCGATTCAATAACAGTGAGAAGAGCTCGAGGAATGGGGCACCTAATTACGCCATCAGTTCAAATTTTGGGCTGTGTGATGCCATCATGGAGCCGAGTTGTCATGAGGTGAGTGGAGGAAGTGACCGGTGGAGTCGCAGCAGGTTGGGAAGCGGCCGGAGTAGGGGCGGCCGGTGCTGGAGAAGACGGTTGAGGTGGAGACGACGCCGGAAAGGTCTGTGATGGAGCAGCTGCGCGCTGACAGCGAAAGGGTATAGGATGGAGCAGCTGCTGATAGCGAAAGGGTATAGGATGGAGCAGCTGCTGATGTGGTCGCAGCAATGGATGGGGACGAACTAGGTGGAACAGGCTGTGGACTGTGGCGGCGGAGCCGAAGTCGCAGGGAGCGACAGATTGAGAACGACCTCTGGAGGTTGAGACAAGGCTGTGCACCTAAACTTTGGGATTGAATTTGGAGCGGTTGTGGTCTATGGAGATGCAGTGGTCGGAGATTGATGATTAGGAGCCGCGATGATAGGCAGAGGAGGCAATGATATCGTGGACGAGTTGGGTGAAGGTAGAGGAGAGCAGATGTCTTGATCTGTGCGAGAAGGAAGGGCAGATTGCTCAATTTGGTGATTAGTTAGGCTTGGGTAATGGCAATGGGCTCGGCAGGATGGCCTGTGGAGGTGCAATGTTAACTCGGTTGGAGAGAAGAGTGAACTCGAAGTGATCTGAAGATGAATTAGTGTGTACCTGCAAGTTTTTGTAGGGAAAATTGGTTTCGTTAAATAAAACATGACGCGAGACATAGACACGACCGGTGTTTGGATCGAGACAACGATAACCTTTGTGGTGGGGACTATAACCAAGGAAGACACATTCGACACTACAACTAGACAATTTGTTGGGAACATTTGCACCTAGGTAAGGAAAGCATGAGCAACCAAAAACACGAAGAGAGGAATAAGAAGAAGGATGACCATAGAGACGTGTGTGAGGAGCATCCCAATTTAGAGTAGGAGTGGGAAGAAGGTTAATGAGATATACAGATGTGAGAACAGCCTCAACCCAAAGATTTTGAGGAGCACCCGAGGTGAGAAGTAGAGTGCGAGCCATAGTGGCAATATGTCGATGTTTTCTTTCAGCAAACCCATTTTGTTGTGGTGTACGTATGGACAAGAAAATCGTTGTTGGATGCCCGAAGAGTCACAAAACTGGGAGAAGGCATTGTTGACATATTCTGTACCATTGTCACTTTGGAGGTATTGTACAAAACTGTGGAAAATATTGCTAATCATGGCAACCAATTTTTGAAAGTGAGTAAGGACCTCATTTTTCCAGCGCATAGGGTAAACCCATGTATAACGAGAGTATTCATCTGTGAAAAGAACATAATATTTGAAACCAGTTACAGACAAGGTAGGAGACATCCATACGTCACTATGAATTATGGAAAATAGAGAAGAAGCAAAAAAAATTTTGGGTGGAAAAGGTAATTGGTGGGACTTGCTAAGTGCGCAATTATTACAAAAGGAATTAGAAGAAAGTGTGGAGCGAAGAGTAGATCCTTAACGAGCTAAAACGAAAGAGGATGGATGACCTAAGCGATTGTGCCAAAGAGACGAGTAAACAGAGGAGAGTGCATGAGGGATTGTAGACTTGGAAGACAAGCAAAGCGGATAGAGACCATCTTTGCATGGGCCTTGAAACAACAAACGACCAGTACGTAAACAATAGATTTGATAGAAATCTGGAGCAAATAGGAAGAAAACAAGATTGTCCTTCGTGAAACGAGCAACAGAGAGAAGATTTTTACGAATTGACGGAATGCGAAAGACATTTTGTAAAGAAAAATTGGAAGAACCTAATGAAAATGGGAGGTTACCAGTATGGAAAACGGGCATGGAGTCCCCATTACCCATATATATATTATGAGGCCCACCATAAGATTGTGGATTGTTGACAGGCATAGCTGTCATATGATGCGTTGCTCCAGTGTCAGGATACCAATTTGGATCACTAGAAAAGTGGGCACAACAAAAAGAGAGGTAGGATGAAAGCTAAACTTGTGAGGACATTGGTGCAGCCCATGTTGAGAGGTGTGGCAATTGTGACACCATTTGGGTGCTGGACCAAGCAGTCCTTGAGCCCAAGGAAGCCGTACGGCCCATGGAGGAGAATGAAGGGGCTGACATAATTGGGCAGTGGTTTGAGAAGGAGCAATGGTGGGAGGTGTGGCAGCCATGGAATTTTGGAAAAGAAAGAAGCAGGAATATTGGAAAAGGAAAAAAAGGAAGAAGGAGGACACTAGAAGATAGAGACGCAGAAAGAGAAGAAGAAACAGGTAAGGATCCTAGTCTGATACCATGTTGAATATGATTTTCATTATCTTTCTCATTACAAGTATACAGTTATATAACAGCCTATTTGCTGATGTTACACAAAGAGAATAAATAGTAATTACAGCAAATCAGAAACTGATATGCATTTACAACAAATATACAACTAATCAAAACTGATGCTAGATTGTAGCCACTGCACTATTCTCTCTAACAATACTTAAAAAATGGTCTTTCTAAATATACCCAGCAAATTTCTATGTATACCTAGCTACTTATTTATATTTAAAATATTTATTAAACCCAGCAAATATTCCCAAAATACCCATCCAAGCAAACTGATGCTCATGCGATTTGTTCCCAAAATCAAGAAAACAAATCCCGACCTCTCCAATCAATGTCAGATTCCACCAATTTGATGATCTTCTCCAAGCCATACCTAAGATTTGATCCACCAATTCTTCCTCAAATCGCTATGAGAGGAAATATGTGATTACGGCTGAATGCATATGAACAAATCACAATGAGAGTACATTTAGAAAATTGAATATCCCATGTTGTCTAAATGAGATTGCAGCTGTGTAAATTCCCAAAATATTCACTGTGATTTGTTCATCTTCTCAAATTTGATGTTTATGTACCGAGCAAAATGAATATATATGAACAAATCGCATGAGAGGAAATATGAGATTATTGTTGCTAAAGAAGAAAAGGAGGAGTAGGGACTCATGATGATATATGGGATAGAGACCCAGATCCAACCACTACAGCAGCCAAAAGACTTCTGCTAGTTCTAGTTCATACCCATAATCATGATTATCCATGAGCTCCATCAAATTCTTATCCTAAGTCTATATATATATATATATATATATATATATATATACGGAGCCGTTTGAGAGCGGACGTCCGCAACCCAGAAAAAGTGCAGACGTCGCTCCTTCGACCTCAATCAAGCGTCAACGGCGCGGCGCGGCTTGCCGAACGGAGGCCAGGGGTCTGCGAAGTCAGTCTGCCGTAGGGTGGAGTCGCCGGCGAGCGGTTTGCAGCGTTGTCCAGAACCTGCAGTTGCAGGTGAGGTCGCTGCCCAGAAACCTGCAAACTCGACCTCCTCCGACCTCGATCGCTGCCCAGAAGCCATCTGGGATGCCTCCGGAGTCCGTCCTGCTGCGTCGACGTCCGCACTTTAGCGATAGTGCGGACGTCCGTCTATGATCCGGCCTGTATATATATATATATATATATATATATATATATATATATATATATATATATATATATATATATAGGATTTTTCTTAGGTAAGGACGTCCGTACCTAAGGCTTAGGTACGGATTTCCATTTTTTCCCACTTTCCGATCACATATTCACATCTTAACCGTTCAGTTTTTAGGTCCTAATGTATATACCATTTCTGCAAAATTTCAGCCAAATTGATGATCGTTAAGGCATCCAAAACTGCAATTTACACGAACGAACCGAATCTGTCGAACCGGAACCGTTCGTGTACATTGTTGTAAATTGCAGTTTTGGATGCCTTAACGATCATCAATTTGGCTGAAATTTTGCAGAAGTGATCTATACATTAGGACCTAAAAACTGAACGGTTAAGATGTGAATATGTGATCGGAAAGTGGGGAAAAACAGGAAATCTGTACCTAAGCTTAGGTACGGACGTCCTTACCGTAGCCGGACTGTAAAGTATCTAACTCACTTAATATATATATATAGATTTTATCCAGAGCGAGGCCTCGCTTTGAAATTTCAGAGCGAGGTTAGGGTTTAGGGTCACTTTTTAGTCTCATATCCATATCTCAACCGTTCAGTTTTTAGGTATCAATGTATAGATCATCTATGCAAAATTTTAACCAAATTGATGATCTTTAAGGTATCTAACTCACTTAAACTAGTGGACGAACTGAATCTGTCTAACCTAAATTGTACTAGCTTTAAGGCAGTTATCAATGCCTTAACGACAATCAATTTGGTTGAAATTTTGCAGAGATGATCTATACATTAGTAGCTAAAAACTGAATGGTCGAGATGTGGAAATGCGACCGAAAAGTGACGCTAAACCCTAACCTCGCTCTGAAATTTCAGAGCAAGGCATCGCTCTGGATAGGATATATATATATATATATATATATATATATATATATATATATATATATATACAGGGCCATTCTAGTGAGAGATCCATTTTTTTTTGTCTTTTTTAGGGATAGGGCATTAGACTAACTTTTCGATCATATTTTGGTATCTCAACAATTCAATTTTTAGGTCCTAACGTGTAGATCACCTCTGCAAATTTTCAGCCAAATTAATTATCGTTAAGGCATTCAAATCGCCGATTTACAATTATATGTATGAACGGTTCAGGTTGGACAGATTCGGTTCGTCCATTGATTTAATCTAGTTCGATACCTTAACGATCACCGATTTGACTGAAAATATGCAGAGGTGATCTACACATTAGGACCTAAACACTGAACGGTTGAGATGCGGAAATGTAAACTAAAAGTTGGTCTAATGTTCTATCCCTAAAAAAGACCAAAAAAGGGATCCCTTAGTGGAAGGGCCCTATATATATATATATATATATATATATATATATATATATATATATATATATATATATATATATATTCTGAAAAATCCTTGTTGAACAAGATCATACAATTTTAAAACAATACCAGTAACACCAATTGATTAGAGGAAATAGGTAACCCTAAACAATTTTTTTTTTTTCCGTCCCGAGGAGTACCATTAATGAAGGATGCTGAAATAGACAAGTTCTTTTCATTAAAAACCCTAGCAGAGCCCTGCTCTAAGAAACCAAAAAGCGGCGCACGCAAGGCTGTCTGAGACGGCATGGCATTCCGGGTATTGGCCTGGAATTGCCGGGGCATTGTAGGGAACTACAGACGTAGGGCCCTGATCGATATTATTAGGCAGGAGAAGCCACGAATCTTGTTCCTTTCTGAGACTCTATGTGATCCTAACTAGATGGAGACTTTGCGGGTGAAGGTGGGTTTTGATAATTGTTTGTGTGAGCCTAAGGGAGATGATTCACGTGGAATCGCTATGCTTAGGATGAACGATGTTCTTCTGCATGTGCATAACTATTCTACTAGGCATGTGGATGTGTCAATTGGTGCTCGGGGATCGGTTGATGAATAGAGACTGACAGGGATATATGGTTACGCACAGGCGGGGGTCCGAAGAGAGACCTGGGCGTTGATGAGGCGACTTGCCAGTCAATCATCTTTGCCATGGTTGATTTGTGGGGACTTTAATGAAATCCTTGAACGATCAGAGAAAATTGGAGGAGGGGAAAGAAGACCACTCCAGATGCAAGCTTTTCGTGAGTGTGTGATGGATTGCTCCTTGATTGACATGGGATTCAGAGGTAGTCCATATACGTGGTCTGACTACCAAACAAAGGAGAGACTTGGTTGTAGTCTCTAGACTGATGGACTGAGGCACATGTTCAGCCATTCCACTACGACGCACTTGCATCCCAGTTCCTCTGATCATAGTCCATTATTAGTTGAAGTATGTGCGTCTCCAAGTATGCAGGTTGGAAGAAAAAAGAGGCTTTTCCGGTTTGAGCAATTCTGGGCACAACATGCTGCATGTGAAGAGGTTGTGAAGAGTGGTTGGCAAGGGGTAACGGAGGGTGATCCTATGAGCAGGTTTGTCAGAAGATCCGTAATACTGGCACTACTCTTAATACATGGCAGCGTGATACTTTGCAGTTTCGTCAAGCTGAAATGCGGGCAGTTAGGGCAAGGTTGAATGAACTGTTGGAGGCACCTTTTGACTCTGCTATGAACCAGGAAAAGCAAGCGCTGAATATTCGTCTTCAGGAGCTATTGACACAAGAAGAGACCATATGGAGTCAACAATCAAAAGAAATGTGGTTGAAGTCGGGTGATAGAAATACTGCATATTTCCACCGGCGAGCATCTAATCGGAGGCAGCGTAACACTATTAAAGGGTTGTTTGATGACAATGGAAGTAGTGTGACAGAGGCTAACCAAATTGAGAAGGTTGTGAGTAATTATTATCGCAAAATGTTTTCAACAGAGGGTACAAATGAAGTGGCCATGAACCTGATTCTAGGCACAGTGACTCCTAGAGTAATGAATGAAATGAACTAGGAACTGTTAGTTGTGTATACTGATGAGGAGATTAGAGCAGCTGCTTTCCAAATGCATCCATCTAAGTCGCCTGGCCCAGTGGAATGTCTCCGTTTTTCTTCCAAAAGTATTGGAGCACGGTTGGAAGTGATGTTTGCAGTGCGGTGCACTCTTTTTTAACCTCTGGCACTCTTATTCGCGAGGTTACTTTTACTCATATAACTTTGATTCAGAAAGTACAAGAGCCTAAGAATATGATAGATCTACGGCCTATAGCTTTATGTAATATTCTTTATCGTATTTGCTCGAAAGTGTTGGCAAATAGGCTGAAAGGTTTGTTGGGGAAGGTGATTTCTCCATTGCAGAGTGCTTTCATCTTGAGAAGGTTAATTTCAGATAACACATTGGTGGCAACAGAGGTAGCTCATTTCTTACATACTGAGAGAAGGAAGGCATCAGAACATTTTTCCTTGAAGTTGGACTTTAGTAAGGCTTATGACAGACTTGAATGGAGTTTCCTCCAAAATATGCTTATGAAGTTGGGTTTTGCTCAGGCATGGGTGGAGTTGATCATGACAAGCATCAAAACAGTGAGTTATTCTTTTCTATTAAATGGGATATTTGAGGTTATGTGAAGCCAACTAGAGGCATCAGGCAAGAATTATCACCATATTTGTTCATTTTGTGTGGAGAGGGTCTGTCTTCGTTGATTGAACATTTTGTGCGTCAGCAGTAGTTGCAAGGTATTCAAATTAATTCTCATGCACCGGTTTTACATCATCTACTTTTTGCGGATGATAGTTTTCTTTTTGGAACTGCGACCTAGGAAGAAAGCCAACAGTTTCGAAATATATTGTACACGTATGAAATTGCTTCAGGGCAGCGTGTAAATTTGCAAAAGAGCGAAGTGGCTTTTAGTCGGGGAATGGATATGAATAGACAGGAATTTCTGGCTAGTATGTTGGGAACGAAGCGTGTGGAGAAACACGACAGATATTTGGGTCTACCCACACATGTAGGCAGGAAAAAATCAGCTGCCTTTAGTTATTTGAAAGAAAAGCTTACGAAGAAGGTAGTGAGCTAGAGAGCTAAGTTGTTAAATGGTGCGGGCAAGGAGATATTAATCAAAGCAGTGGGGCAATTTGTTCCAATGTATATGATGAACTGTTATAAGTTACCAGTTGGGTTATGTGATGACTTGCATAAGTTATGTGCGGGGTTTTGGTGGGGAGACTCGGAGAACAAGAATAAAATCCATTGGAGATCGGGAGCGGGTGTGTATCTCAAAGTAGGATGGTGGTATGGCTTTTAAAAACCAGCATTGGTTTAATTTAGCGATGCTTGCCAAACAGAGTTGGAGATTGCTACAAACTCCAGATTCTCTTATAGCAAGATTGTGCAAGGATATTTACTTTCCAACTAATGAATATGAGAATGCTGAGTTGGGGAATACACCTTCTTTCTCTTGGCGTAGTATATGGGAAGCATGCCAAGTACTTCTTCGAGGGCTAAGATGGCAAGTTGGTGATGGATCTCAGATAGAAATATTTGAAGCATAACTGGATCCTGGATGTATACCCTCACTGCCCATCTTCTCCACCCTCTCGAGATGCCCCTAGATTTGTTGCGGAGCTTATTGATCCTGTTACTCAAACTTGGGATTTAAATATCATTCAGAGGCATTTCAATCAAGCTGACATTGAGTTGATACTCAACATACCGCTAAGTCGGTCTATGGGTGGGGACAGACAGGTGTGGCATTTTAACAAAAAAGGCTTCTTTACAACTAATAGTGCATACTATATAGCAAAAGATTTGGCACTTGGCTTGGTCCTTGCTCCTAAACCCCCTATACATCCCTTAAGGCTGGTGTGGAAGGCAATTTGGAGTGCTACAGTACCCGGTAAGGTGGCTTTGCATGCATGGAGATTGGTAAGCAATATCTTACCTACTCAGGTTAGCCTTAGTACTAAAGGCTATAATGGTGCTTTGGATTGTAGTTTATGTGCTCATAATTATGAAGATAGTTTGCATTTGTTCATTAATTGCCTACATGCACGTGAGGTGTGGAGTAGAGCTGGTGTCAGCTGGCAGGGACTGGCCATTGCTTCTATTCAAGAGTGGTTTCTGGCCATAGTACCGACACTATCTAAAGAAGAGCTGAACAAGGTTCTGATGTTGTTTTGGGGAATATGGAAGAATAGGAATGCCCAAGTGTGGGAGCAGAAAGGTAAACACGCGTCTGAAACCTTGTTGTTAACTGTTGGATGGTATGAAGAGTTTAAGAAGTATAATGCTAGCCCTCACAGACAAAGCTAGCAACCTACACGTTGGAAGGCTCCAGCAATAGGTCGGTATAAAATGAATTGAGATGGAGCGTATCAAGCATCTTCCAGATGAGGTGGAATGGGTTGTTTTCTACGTAATGATGTGGGTAGTTTCATAGCTGGACATATGAAACCATATGCTCTACTCACATCACCATTTCATGTCGAGCTGCTGGCACTTTGAGATGGCATTCTACTAGCCCGGTCTTTGCACCATGAAGAGGTAATTTTTGAAAGTGATTGCTCACTTTTGGTTCAAGCTATTAACTCTCCTTCTCAAGATTTGTCGACTATGAATTTGTTGATCGAGGAGGTTAGGCAATTATTGCAAGGCCATTCTGGTTTTAGTGTTACTCATGTTCAACAAGAAGCTAATGTAGTTGCCCATACTTTAGCTTCCCATGCTTTAAGAGATAGTGACAGTCAATTAAGTATGGTTTATACTAGCTCCCGACATTATAAGGGATGTCATTCGAAACAATGTAATTGTTATCTGATTTAATGAAACTACTTTTCAAAAAAAAAAAAATTAGACAAATTCTAGTTAAGTTACCAAATAGGCCCTTAGCTCTTATAATGTATATTTGTTTTCCTCTAAAAATGATAGTAGCAAACACCTAGATTAGGGTTTCTTCCTAGAACGCGCCTCAACGCACGACTCCTTTGGTTTTCACTTCGTGCCTCTTCTATTTCTCGTCCGGCAGCTAGGGCGCTAAGGCAGGCTATGGTCTTGTCGCGGTGAGGTCAGTGCAACCGGGCGGGGAGTACGTTTTTCTCACTCGTCTGATGAGGCTTTTAGGTTGGACATTGTTGTGGTCAAATGCTTGGCTCGTTTCGGATCCGTTTGGATTCGTTTTGGGGAGGAGTTCATGCTCTCGGGGCTGCTAGCTTGGATTTCAAGGGGAGGTGGAGAGGCTGTGTGTTCTGTCAGGACGGGATTCCATGGGGAGCGAGTTTGGCTGCTCGGATCTTCATGGATTCTAGGATCCGGTTTTGGTGTGTATGTAGCTTTCTTCAACGTGGGCGGCAATGGTGCTTCATTGGCGGGTGGGTGTCAGACTGGGTCGATGGCGGCGGATACTACGGCGGCGTTGGTGCGGGTTTCTGGGGTCTGTCATCTTCATCGAAGCATTGGCTTGGGATTCTAGTGGTGGACTCAATGTGTTGGGCTCTTAGTGTTGGGCCATGGCTTTGGGCTAGTCTACTAGTTTTGTTGGGCCTAGTGGGTTGTTTGCTTGTTTATCCCTAGTTTGTTTTTTTTTTTTTTTTTCAATAATTCCCTTTTTTGGGAGGTAGTGGGCTCCGACCTGGTCTAAGCATTTTTTTTTTATGTTAGTTTTTTCTAGTTGTTAGTTAGGTGACGAACCTCGATCACTTTCAACTCGATCGGGTTTGTTTTGTCTATACTAGTTGAAGCTCCTCTAGGAGCCTTTGTAGAAGTACTTGGTTTCAACGTACCACAATGGCATGCTCGGTGTTTGAAGTAAGGTAGAATAGATTGCCTACGAGACGAGGCGTTTTTGTTAGCATAGACTATTCTGAGCTACCAATGTCAAAATAGAGTAGTTTTCTTTGTACTATTCTTTGCCCATAAACCAGGGCCATATTAATGCATGCATGTACTCTTTATCTTTAAAAAAAAAAAAATCACTTATTTTTATAATTGAATAACTAAAGGAACACTTATTGGAGCCATAATTTTACTCATATATATCTCTCACTAGCCATCTCTTAAGTAATAATAGAGCAGAATAACTTGGATTTAAAGCATCGCCAACCACACACAACTTCACATGTTGGATCACTTAGAACATTAGTACAGCTAGGTACCTTACCCCATAACTCACAATAAACCTTCATCTTTCTAGGACCACCTACACTTTATTCCTTAGATCTGAAACCATCTCATCTAATTCATAAACTTCAACATGTAAGGTATGCCATACCATTCCCACAATGACCACTAAGCCCTCTCATTTAAGTTTAGGCACCCTAGTTGCATCTCAGACGTACCCCCAAGTCCAAAATATCAAAATCATCCTTGATATTTCTTCAAAATTTTTGTTTTCCTCAAGTACGGTTGTGAAATCTAACGTCTTTCTGATATTATTTTTATAGTATCCAAATTTTCGGTCAATTTTCCTTAATATCCAATGTTTCTATTTTTTTTTTTTTTTTTTTTTTTTTTTTTTTTTTGATTTGTCAATCACACGGTGTCCTCAAAAGCTTCCTAGGCCCAGAGACTAATCCGTGCTCGGGGGATCTTGTCAGAACGCTTCCTCCCCCCTGGCCACCAAGAATATATTGGGATTTAACTTCAATAAGCGTCGGCGGGATTCGAACCCGGGTGTGGGGGTTCCACACCTGGAGGCTCTTACCAACTCGACCACCTGTGGTGGTTATCCAATGTTTCTATTAGATAATACTTAATATTTCGAGTCATCGGATACACGTACTCATAAAGAGTATACCGTAATCCACCCGACCCGGCCCAAAAGAGGTTTCTGGAGATATTTATAGCCGCGCAGTGGTTGCAGAGTAAGCAACGGCGGTCTCCCACGCCACGACACTTGTCAACAGCCAACACGTGTATTCCACACCATCCTCAAAGATCACCCATTTTCTATTTCAACGAGATTTTGGGGAGGGTTTTAGAGAGAGAAACAGAGGGTTTTAGAGAGAGAGAGAGTGCGTGGAGATATGAAGATACAGTGTAACGTGTGCGAGACGGCGGAGGCGAACGTGCTCTGCTGCGCCGACGAGGCGGCGCTCTGCTGGGCCTGCGACGAGAAGGTCCACGCCGCCAACAAGCTCGCCAGCAAGCACCAGAGGGTTCCTCTCTCCGCTTCCCACATGCCCAAGTGCGATATCTGCCAGGTACGACGTCGTTTCAGTCAGTAGCTGAATAGCGTTCGCGAATTCCAGAATTGAAATCAAAATCTGAAATTGAATTGGGGTTTTTTTTTTTTTTTTGGGGATTTGCAGGAGGCGGTTGGGTATTTTTTCTGTTTGGAGGATAGAGCTCTGCTGTGTAGGAACTGTGATGTTGCTGTACATACTGCGAATAGTTTTGTTTCCGGTCACCGGAGGTTTTTGCTGACCGGAATTAAAGTTGGGCCGGAGTCCAGTCCACCTGGGTCTGGTGGTGGTGTTGCTGGGTCGTCTTCTTCTGTCAAATCGGACTCTGGGGCTGCGTCGAAATGTGAAGCAAACATTCAGTTGGCGGAGGAATGCAAAGTGGCGCCGTCAAGTGTTGCTGGGATGTCTTTTGCTGGTGGTTCTGCAACTGGGTCTGTTCCACAGTGGCCTATAGATGAGTTTCTGGGATTCACTGATTTCGATCAGAGCTTTGGGTACATGGATAATGGATCGTCTAAGGTTTGTGCGCTCATTGGTTACAATGCTTAAACTGATTATACATTGTATAGTAATTTCGTATTGAGATGATGATATTGCAATCTCTATTATCAGTTCCAATTCTGCATTGGCCATTAGCCAGTCTGAGTAGACCAGTCAGAGTAGAATTGCTTTTCTTGAGGCAGTTATTGACAGTTGGTTTTGGTGAAAGTGAAACCTCATGAGATTGTGTTATCCTCCTCTAGTTTTTCGTGAAATGGAATTCTAAGTTCGCAAGTTGGGTCTCTATCAGCTGTGGAACTCACAAAATTGCACTTTATTTTTTCTAACAGAAATATCCTATGCAAGGGCTTGTACTCTAGTTTTTTTTTTTTTTGTTGAACTTTTATTTTGTCTTGAAAAAAACCACCCTTGTGTCTGATCACTACGTATTGTTGTGAACCTGTGATTATCAATTTAGCACTGCATAATGTTGCTTATTTATTTTGCCAGGCTGACTGCGGTAAACTTGGGGCTTCGGATTCATCAATTTTAAGATCATCTGAGGAGGAGCAAGAGGAATACGAGTGCATAGGTCAGGTGCCAGAGATCTCTTGGATGGTGCCAAAGGTACCTTCCCCGCCTACATCCTCAGGGCTATACTGGCCTAAAACTTATCAGAACCCATCGGATTCTGCAATGTTTGTTCCAGACGTTTGCTATTCAGAGATGGAAAATCCTCTTCACTGTCAACAGAATGGTACTGTCTCAAAACGTCGTAGGCAATTCTAATCCCAGATCCAAAAGTTTCTGTATGTTTTGGTTTGTGCTTATAAGAGCATTTTGTGTACTTCTCCGTCTTCTAGAATAGAAAAGTGGTTTCAGCATTCTAATGTGAAAGTAGACTGTCTTACTTACCACTGTCCATGTAGTGTTTGTAACTCTGTAAACGTCAATGCAATGCGTAAAATAAGATAAGTGAGTTGTATTTGTCAATGCATACAGATTCAATTTTTACCCTTTTGACATTTATAAGAACATCTTCTAATTGGACAGGAAAGTCGAAAATTGTTACCATGCTCATAAATTATAGTGAACACAATCATGTGCTTCGGTACAAGTCTGATCCTTGGACTACCTAAGGAGTTCATGATTGGCTGTAAAGATATTGTTGAAGACCTTGCACATTTTGTCATATAATCACCTTTCAATGTGTAAACATATATAGTACGGTGCTTCTTAGCTGCTTCAATAGTTTCTAGAAATGCTCAAGCTGTTCCAGATATTTCAGCTGGCCCTGTTAGACAAGACCTGCGCATCACTCTTTGCCTCACATGTTATGTGCTGGAGCTAGTTTGCTATCTTGATTCCACTTAGTAAAAACTGTGATGTCAATTTCTGTTCCAATCAGTTCTCATCAAGATTCTTTGGGTTTGAGTATCAGAGATATGAATCAACCGTTATGTTTAGTGGGTGATTGTATTGTACTTTAGGAATGCTGCCTAAAGCAATCAGTCACGTTCTGGTATGTTCTAGTTCCGTACTTGTTCACTGTGACTGATATTTACGTCCCAGCAACATGCCTACCACAGTACCACTGCTTTGTTGGAGTACTGGTCCTGATGGACGGTCATTTTTCGATTTCTATTTATAGCCTGTCTTTTCTCGATTTCAAATATCAATCATGTGAATCAAAATGTATTGACAACTATAATGATGAATGATCAACAACCTGCCCCGTTGCCTAGAGATGGGGACAATGGTACGTTTATATGTTTGAGTTGTTGGACAACCACCGCACATGGCAGGAATTCTTCAATGTTTCACCTCACAGAGCAAAGAATTAGAGGGAAAACCTCTGATAAGTTACAAATTTTCTCATAATTTTTTTTAACTTCAAGAGAAACGCTAGACTTCCATGTGGTTTCTTTGAAGGGAAGTAAACCGAAAGAGGAAAAACTAGATATACCATGGTATTCTACCTCTTTGTCTTTCTAACTCCAGACATATTACATACATACGACTGATATAACAGTTTGCATGAAAACTAGCATGTTATCTTTCTCCTTTTCACCTCTGTTTACTGCTGTGAGTGCCTTTCTTAGCTTCCTTGAGAATGAGTTCCAAGAGCTTCTCATATATTGCAATAGCAGATTCTAGCGTATCGATGGCTCTGCTCCTATCTTTTGCTGCCACTTTCAATAAATCTTCCATTTCTATCATTTGCCTCGCAGGCATACTCATGATCAGTTCCTCGCAAGAAAACCCGATGTCATCACACTTTGCAGATTCCTTGGCACTACTTTTACCCACTTCAGAACTATGTCCTTTGTTATAACTTATGCCTGTGGCTGACACCAAATCACTAATGCTTGCCATCTCATTTCCAAGAGCCATAATCACCTGACCTACACCAACTTCCCATATCCAAACACTCCCATCTTCTGAAGCCGAAACTAAGTTCCTTCCCCCGTTCAGCATCACGACAGATACAACTGCACTGCTGTGTGTATGAGGCAATGTCATCAGTTCATTGCCTTGGATCACAAGTTTTCTGCTTCCAATCATAAAGGACCCTATGTGTACCGATCCATCTGACCCTGCAGCATAGAACTCGGGCTCTGTGGGGTGCAATGCAATCCCAGAAATCGTGCACGGAAACACAACCGTACGCAGGTGAGTCCCCCGCCGGAGACTCCAGAACTTACATGTGGAATCAGTTGAGCATGATATAATCTGGGAGTAGCATAATCCTGTACCAGAAACAATGGCAGTAACAGAATCAGAATGAGCGGCAAACTTATGCAATATCAAGTCTTCAACATTCTCGCATCCTGAGTCCCCTACAAGCTGAAAGATAGGGACAATAGCAATGGTTCCATCATCACTGCCTGAAATCAAAAGAGATTCATCATGATTGACACCAAGGCAGGTTACAGGCTTGTTATGTGCAGGCAGTGATTTGAGCACATTCCCTGATGGGACTGAAAGTGTATGCACACTGCCTGATATGCCACCAGCAAAGAGGTACAATCCATCAAATGAGGCAGCTAGTGGTGCAACCGGTTCGGGGACAGGGAGGCTGTGAAAGGCAGTCGAAGACCACCAGTTGTAAAGGTGGATTGAACCAGAAGCCGTGGTTGGGGATATGTGTGAGGCAGCTATATAAGTCTTTCCAAAATCCTTTCCAACAACAGTGAGGCCTCTACGTGGTGAGCGGCTGCCAGTGAACTGTGCTACAATGGTGCCTGAGGAAGCATCATAGGCAACAATGGGGCCGTCGGGAGAGCTGGTGAGGACAATTTCAGGGGAAGAAGAAGAAGACATGTTTTCAGGTGGGATATATGAGTCACAATCTAAAGCATGTATTAGAAGGTACAGGCAGCGAGGAGTGCATGTATAAAGGAGAGAATTCCTGTTGGTTTTTGGCTTGAAAACAAGGGGCTCATCATCAAGGTTTGGCCTCTTGTGTTTTAAGCTGTTAGAAGAATTGGATGGTATGGTCTCTATGGACTAGGGAGTGTTTGATGAAAGTGGAAGAGCTTTGCTATTAGTTTGAGAGCACTTTGCTAGTAGTCACCCAATTCCCTGATGGAGGTGGTTGATGAAAGGCAACCGATGTGGTTATTATAACTGAGTCATAAATTTTTTTTATCCTCCTAAGGTCAATGTTTCTTTGCTTTTTTGTGTGAATCGGTTAATTTAAAGAATGAGACTGAAATTATTCGAATTTGAATTGACTTTATATTTTTAAAAAAGGAAAATTAATCATCTCCAAAACACACGACGCATGTGAGCTTACGTGAAAACAAATCTCAAAAGCTGAAATAGGAACGTGATAAATGTCATACAGAAATTAGGAAGATGCAAAAGTGATAAGATTTTATTTACTTTTAAAACCCATTTTTTTCAAAAGGAAATTGCAAATAAATCTTATCATGGTTCGAATGAGATCACTTTTGGTTTCATCTTCATCAGAAAGATTTGGCAAGAGACATTACAATCTTTCGTGAGCCACTACATTACAAGCTCTCTTGCAAATTTGGAAAGATACATTAGGGTCATGAGCCAAAGGAAAATGAAATTGTTATCGGTTAAATTAAATTTCCATGGAATATACATGTTGTATATGACAAATGGTAAAAATAACCAAGACATTTTCTAAATAACTTTCTAACTTTAAATGGTCATTTCTTCATCCTTATACGTACATTGTATAAATACCAAAGGTAATCTACAACTCTAAGGGGCTTACTACCCAACGACTCGATTAGACCTCCAGTTGTCAAACCAGAAATTGGAAGGTGGAAAAGAACTTGAACTTCACATATGCTTCAGAGACGAAGCAATGCTCATAATCTGTCTCCCTCGTAGAGGGAAATGGTCTGTTTTCAGTCACCAGGGGTTTTATATGCATCCTACTTGATATGTGTTAGCATGGCACCTAGGAGAAGCATCTTCCATCTTCATGAATTTACATATGTAAGTTTTTGAGTAATGCCTGCTGCATCAAGACGGCAAAAATGCTGCCCATGGATATGTTTATGACATTCACAGCATCATTGTTGAGCTGCAAAACAGAAGCAGAGACAAAGTTAAGAAGCACAGAGACGGAAATAAATTGCACAAACCTGAAACACTACAAAATAGCAGGTCATACTAAAACACAGAGCTCATCCAGAACCTTTCTAGTCAGGTAAGAAAGATAAAGGAAAATATGTTGACACCAGCTGCAGTTTTGGGTTTAAGAAGGTCATGATTCACCATGGTCATTCTTTAATTCATGTGAGATGTAAGTTACACAAGCATATGTAACCCTCAGGGCACTCCATCCTCTTAAGAGGAGTCAAATATACCAATAAGCCAAAGACCATTGACAAAGAAATCACAAAATTTTGTTACACAGACTTAGAGGAATAGGGGTATGGTATCATCAAATTATAATTTCACTAGAACAAAAAATACGACCCTCAGATGCTCAGACTAACATCAATTCTAGGACCGGGCTGGCATGGGATTCAAATTTATACGTCCCAAATATCAAGCCAATCTCAAGAGGACAGAAATTCCCACACTCTCCAAACTCAACATTAATTCATGCTCAGAAAACCCATGATTCGGGCTCGCTTTTGCTACTCTTTTCTTTTAAGATGCTTAACAGGAAACCCAACATCCATGACCCGATCATACCAAACTGACTTCAAAGATAATACAGATAATTACCCTACAAAAATAAAACTACTGAAAGGGTTTGCCTACCCATCGAAATCCTTCCTTATCTTGAAGAGCAGCACCTATAATGCTCTCACCAACATTTGCTATTTGGGAAGCTATTACACATATAATTGCTTCAGGTCCATTTATCTGTTGACCAAGAGTACAAATAGCATTATAAAATAAGATAAAAGGTAGACAAAAGGATATTACTAAAAACAAATTGGTCAGAGTACAAAGTAAACACCTGACCCATGAGACAACCAACAAACGCAAGAAGAACAGATGCCAAAAGTCCAGCAAGAGTTCCCTCAAGACTCACAGCTCCCTCTGTTCCCCTTGGAACTACCTTCAATGTTGTTACCAAGTACCTAGTCAAGAAGCATCAATTGAAAATACTGGAATTTTAAACTCAGTGAGAAATTTGCATTAGAAAAGGAGTGTGTACAATATTTTGCATTAGAAATATAGCATGATTAAGGCTTTATAGTATCAGCTCCTAGGTTCTATTCTTCTACTAATTGAAAGGATCTCACTGGATGAGAAAACCCCCAGACCCATCTCCAGTTATGTATCAAAGTACTCTCAGCCTATACAAATCATTCTACAGGCTGACACTAGTTTCAGTTTGAACTCCTGCTATCAAGTTTCATCAGATAAATGCATTAAAAAGGTTCAGGGATTGATCAGTAATTCACATTTTTCTTATTTCAACCTATACAATGTTGCACCGCATAACATTCGGTCAGACCACAGTATTGGCATCTGCCAGCCATGTCAACTTTTCTTCCAGTTTGGTGCTGATTAGATAAAATATTAAATACGTAGTTTCAGAATCAGAGGCAACATTACATATCAATTATATGATTTATATCACTGACAGAATAAAATACTAAAGGCTAAATAGAAGATCATCAAAGCCTGTAAAGCTCAACAATGGAAAAAATCCAAAGAGAAAAGCTAAGGAGACAGATGGAACTACAATTTGACACTTTCAACAAATAGAGTATCCATTTTCGATACCCAGACATCCCCAAATCCATTTTGCTGACCCTGACTTGAAACTGGGGTCTCCTGCCGAACCTTACAATCTTTAGGAGACAAAACACTCTAGCACAGAGCTAGATAGACAATCAGGGGTTTCAGATCTCATACCATAGAGGGGTAAACCATGTGCCTAAGTATTCCTACTACCCTAAACAAATAGCCTATCATAAGCCATTTATCTACAAACTTCTAAGGCAGGATAATCCATCTAATGTCTAGAGGGAAACCTATTAACTAAATACTGTTTTATTGAGCATTGAAAAGCTAATATTGAAGTTAGACGAGAAGAATAGTAGTTCAAAACATTCCCCCAACTTTCAACTTGGTGACTAAGAAGGAAATAATACGGGTTCTAACAACATTAACTTGAACAGCCCAGTTCAAACCAAATGCAGAAACTTACGTTGTTTTCCCATATGCCTTTCCCACCTCACTTGAGACAGTATCACTCAACTTAGTACAGAAACTGGCAACAAACCCTAGTTGCCAGAGCCGGGAATATGCCTTTCCTCCTACTAGAAATATCGTGAGAAAAGCACAAATGCAACCAGCAGCACTGGATCCAATAACACTGCCTGGGCCTCTCCTTCCTTTCCTCTTCTCAGCTACCCCCTCAGCCTCCTTTTGTGCCATTCTCACCTTTGTCACCGCCGTGCCCTGACAAAATAGTTATATACCAGTTCAGCACTACAAGACACTACAGGCAACCAGGAAACAACTTTACATATTGATTAAATATTATCCGACTTATATTTAGCTGCAACTTAATAACTAAATGAGCCAAAAAGCATGGAATTGTTAAAGTTACACAGTTACAATTTCATGAAATCAAATCTTAAACTGAATCAAATTATCAACTATCACTGTGAAAGTTCAGCTCTTTAATTTCTGCACACACTACAGAACTTCAAGCACAATTCAAATTTCCTTAAACAAAGAAGCAAACTTTAATACCATTATCAAACTAGGAAAAGAATTACCTGAGAAAAATTTAGTCTTTTGTACCTTTTTAACTAAGAGAATAACCAATTACTACCCAGAAAAAAAAAATGAAAACCCAATATTAAATCCACTCACAATGATGAAGTAGGTTGCCACCAAGAGAAACCCAGATGGCCCAAAAGCGCGCCAAGTGAGAGTTCCGAGCAAAAACGCAGCAGCAATGCCGGAAAGAGAGAGCCCGGAAACCAAAATCGGAGAGCCCAGAACGAAGATCAGGAGGTTGCTGAGGATTGCCGACTGCCACGTGGCGGGGGAGGATTGGATCAGGGTGAAGGCGCCGGAGACAGCACTATGCACGGTGGTGGATGCATGAGGCCTCTGCATAGTGAAGTGTTTGATGGGTTTAGGGTTTTGGATTGGGATTGGGATTGGGATTGAGATTTTTGGGGGGAGAATTGGGAAGAAGGAGCGGTGGGATTTTAGTGAAGGAAACGGAGGAGGTGGTTTGATGTGCAAGAGTGTTGACAATGCCATTTGGTTTTGAGGTTTGAGTGTGTGTGAAGCAAAAAAGGAAATGCAATGTTTATTTGGGGTGGACTCTGGACTCTTGACCCAAAATTGTTGGTTGAGGTTGGATTTTAGAGGTGGATGGCAATAACATGAAACAGAGCCATAGTGTAGAAGTACCACTCTATGTTTCCAGTCCTTGGCAAATGTTCTAGTTTAGTTATTGTGTCATGTAATATCAACTAGGGTAAGATTTTCTCTTTTTTTGTTTTAATGCTTTGAATAAGTAAGTAGTGAGTTTTAGAATGGAGATTACTTGTTGGAACTATGTACCACGTTTTAGGCTAAGTAGGCATCAGTTTATTGTTGCGGGGACTTAACTTTTGATGTTTGTTTTGTCATGGGATTGGCATAGTGAAGCTGTATGAATACATGAGTATTCTTTTCCCTAAGAATGAAGTTAGCGTAGTGAGGCCAAAGATGATGTGTTGCTCACGTTTTGTTCATCCTAGTGGTGGCTTAGCTTGGGATTTCTGAAGTTGACAACCTTTTATGGGAAGTGAAGGAAGGCTTACCAGCTTTTTGGTACTAGCTTGGCTTCTCGATCACAACAACTTTCTCAAGAGCCACGGTTGGTCTTTCACGGTGTTGATGTCCCAGACAAACAAGAGCAAGCCTTAGTTTCAAATTTTCATATCAACCAATTAATTTCGAAATTCAATTCTATATAAATAGCTATCGATAAATAAATAATTCTTAGATTCACCCCTCATTCATCTATTTTGTGATTAACAATATAACTATCTTTACACTTTTACAAAGAAAGTTTTAGGATACATTAAATGTATCGATACATCAAGTATACTAGATTCAACACAAAAGTCGACTGAGGTACATTACTAGACTAACTTGACTTGATTTCGAATTAGTTTACCTCTATATCGAACCGGTATACCTCGAATTATAGTTTTACAATCCAAACATATATTGTACAATTCTTCTTTTCCATACCATTTTAGTCATTTATATGTCAAAAAAGGCAAGGATAAAGGAAAAAGAGCCAAAGGCAAGATTTTCTCTTTTTTTGTTTTAATGCTTTGAATCACTACTGAGTTTTAGAATGGAGATTACTTGTTGGAACTCTGTACCACGTTTTAGGCTAAGTAGGCATCAGATGTTTGTTGCTCACGTTTTATTCATCCTAGTGGTGGCTTAGCTTGGAATTTCTGAAGTTGACAACCTTTTTGAAGGTGAAGGAAGGTTTAGAGCAATTCCAACAGCTTCCTTATAATTTCTGTATCATAGGGAAGCAAAAGTCAAAGCTTTAGCCTCTTTTTATTCTCCAACTCCAACAGATTCCTTATTTTACAACAATCTCTAAAATCTTCATATTCTTCCTTAAAATTTTGGAGTTTGCTGTAAATATAGGGAATTTGGTTTTCTCTTTCCTCACTTTCCCTAAAATAGGGATAGTTATAGGGAATCTGTTGGAGCAAAAGAGACTTATTTTTCCCTAAAGTAGAGAAAAATCAAAATATGAGGAATCTGTTGGAGTTGCTCTTACCAGCTTTTTGGTACTAGCTTGCTTCTCGATCACAACAACTTTCTCAAGAGCCGCGGTTGGTCTTTTTTCACGGTGTTGATGTCCCAGACAAACAAGAGCAAGCCTTAGTTTCAAATTTTCATATCAACCAATTAATTCCGAAATTCAATTCTATATAATAGTTATCTATAAATAAATAATTCTTAGATTCATCCCCTCATTCATCTATTTTGTGATTAACAATATTTATATCTTTACACTTTCACAAAGAAAGTTTTAGGATACATTAAATGTATCGATACATCAAGTATACTAGATTTGACACGTGATCTCTTAACATGTCTCGACTCTCCCCAAACCCTAAGCTCTGGAGCTCTGCGCTTCATCAATGGCGGCCGGTGTCGACCTCCCTACTAAGCCATTTATTGATGGCCCTCCAACGCCGATCTTATGCGGCGACCACCAAATCGAGCCTGCAGAGTTTCATTACAATGTTTGCTTCGTGTCGGAGTACAATAGATGATGTGAAGATTGCTTGGGAGTCTAATCCGGTGAGACCCAAGACTGGATGGGTGCGAGAATGGGATTTTTCGATTCGCCCGGGTAGGGTGCGGCTCAAATCGGACCTGATCTGGGTTGGAGGAGCATATACTGAAGCAGCGATGGCTAGTCTCTTATCCGACCCAATTATGACGGCTGCGGGGATTCGGGGTGCTGATCAAGGTGGTCTGAAAACCATAGGTGACTGGTGGAGACAAGTTTCCGATCCCCATACCAGAGTGAAGGGTGTTGTTGCACTCCAACCTGTAAGCGTGACCGGTGCGGTCGTTGGGCCGATCGGAGTTATGCAGGTTGGCGGGGCAGAGGGGACGGCGACGAACTCCCTTTCAATGGCTACGGCAGCGGGTGAATTGATACATCGTCTGGATCGCGCAGTGACGAGACCTTCTGTGTCTCGATTGTACTCGAAGCCGGAGAAGTTGAAGCCAGGGACTGGTGGTGCGGCCGATGGAGGGGTGCCCAAATCTGGTTGGGTGCCCAGATCAGTTGTATGGCCCAAATCGCTTTGGTGGCCCAATTGTTTTTGGTGTCCAATTTCTTTTGGGTGCCCAAACAAAATTGGGTGCCAAAACTTACTCCCGATTTGAAGCTCAATGTTTTGGGATCTGATTCTAGGGGGTTTCGAATTTGGGATCCAGGAGGCTGGACCCAACTAAACCTCTTAGTCCTAACTGGGATGGCGAGGAGAGATTTTAGTTTCTTGTCAAACTATGCCTATGTACTATGTTCTAGTTTTTTCATAGTTATAGGCTTGCTTTCATTTGTGCGCACTGATTGTCTAATGGGTGGTGCTAACATGCCACGTCCTAGACTTGCCCATAGATGGCAATTGAATGTATGTATCCGTGCCATTCTGGCTTGAGTTAAATGAAAGTTGTCTGGTTGATTCAAAAAAAAAAAAAAAATACTAAATTTGACACCGAAGTAGATTGAGGTACATTAATAGACCAACTTAACTTGATTTTAAATTAGTTTACCTCTATATCGAACTGGTCTAGCTCAAATTATAATTTTACAATCCAAACATATATTGTACGATTCTTCTTTTCTATAACGTTTTGGTCATTTGTATGTCAAAAATGGAAAGGACAAAGGAAAAAAGAGCCAAACGCTGCGTTCCGGGCAGTGTTCAACTGTTCATACCCAAGTTTTAGGCCATCTTATCCTCTTTATCAACAAAGGCCAGGCCCTGGCTTCCAGAGTGAGACTGAGATACAAAAATGGCTGTATTTTCACTCTCAGCTTCCTCCTCTTCCTTCATCTTCTCATCCTCCTCTACTTGTTCCTCTTCAACCAAACCCCCTTTTCCATCTTCCTCTCCTTCTTCAAAGACCGCTAACAAAACCCCCTTCATTGGGCTCTCTGCGGCCCAATCCCAAAAGCTTTGGATTCCCACCACAAGCTCTCTTACTTTTAGCAGTGAAGGCAGTTCGAGACGGAGCTTTGAGGTTCACAGCACAAAGGAAATCACCCGCGTGCCCTTGGATGAACGCTGGATGTGGGAGGAGGACGAAGTCGAAGGCATTGTATGTACCCACAAACTAAACACTCTGTTTTCTCAATGTACATTTCTATAGTAGCAAAAAGATAGTGCCTTTTTCAATGTTCATAAGAATTTTGAGGTAGAAATGAGGACCCAGATAGCAAAAGTGAAGAAAGAACTCAATTTGAGTAATGGGTGTGAGCAAGACCTGTGATTTTTGCTGAACTTAATTGTAATGAGTAAGTTTGTAACTGTCCAATGTGAGAAATTTGAGCAGATGGGTTAGTCTTATAGAACAATTGGTTCAGTTTATATGCAGGGAAGCATGATTTTTAAAGTGTTATTGAATATGCATAGGGTGTTTTTATCCAACACTGTTGATAGGGTCTCTAGAAGTGAAGTAGATATGCGCTTTGGTTTTGATTCGGTTATCTTGCTTAATTGGGTTTAAGTGAAGTGTTGAATTGGTTTTCTCTTTCTTTGTTAAGGATATTTGGAATAAGACATGGTACCCAAAAGCTGCAGATCATGTGAATACTGAGAAACCATGGTTTATTGTTGATGCCACAGACAAGATTCTTGGAAGACTAGCATCCACAATCGCCATTTACATCCGCGGCAAAAATCTGGCAACCTATACACCCAGTGTTGACATGGGGGCATTTGTCATTGTGGTATGTAGATAGTATACATGCTCATGCATTTTCTTCATTAGCATTGGTCTAGATGTAGATTATGTTCCCTTTGATGGTATCTGATGAAGAGCGATTGTTTTGAGATTTTTGGTTGTTTGGGAGGGGTAAAAGTTTATGAGTGACAATGCTCTTTAGTTTGGAAGCATCAGTTGCTTCCATATTTTGGAGTGTAGTTTGCAGACGCGTTCGTCATTGTAGTTTGATGTTATCTTTATGTCTCTAACTTTAATATGAATGAAGGGTAACCAGGGATTGGACAAAGAAATTACGGGTCCTTGGAATTATATATTGTTGGCGTATAGCTAGTCTGGTTGAAAGCTTAGTAAATGTGATAAGTATAGACTCTGAAATTTTTTTTTTTCATCTATTAATTAAAAAAAAAATTAGTTTCTGAAATTAGCATCAAGTCATTCACTTTAAAAAGAGGGTTTATTCTATAATCTATAGAAATGCTTCTGTTGTATTTGGTGAGTGGTCTGGGTAGTTCACATAACCTTGAAAACTTTATGATTTCTTTGTTTCATTACATGTATTGTATACGCTTATGTATAAAATGCGAGTCAGGCTCGAAATGCCTCTGCTCAAGCTGTCATTTCAGGTAGATCATGTTTTTGGTTTCAGTTTTTTTAATGTGGGTCTCTATGGTTGTCAGGGTTCTGGCATTCGCTAAACTTTTCTGGTTTTCATATTTTCTCTGGTTTAACTTGCAAATTACTTTTCTAGTAAGGTGAATGATTGTGCTCCGCTTTGTTTTCAAACATTTTAGGTAAATGCAGAAAAGGTTGCTGTATCTGGCAAGAAAAGAAACCAAAAGCTCTATAGAAGGCATTCTGGACGACCAGGTGGTATGACAGTGGAAACATTTGACCAGTTACAGCAGAGAATACCAGAGAGAATTGTTGAACATGCTGTTCGTGGAATGCTTCCAAAGGGGAGGGTGAGTTCTTTAGCTCTAACATATCCTATATGCATCCACTGACACAAAGATTCCCCCTCACTTTACATATATAATTGCATTGCTAGATAGGGGGTTGATTAGATGTAACTTGCAACTACCGGACTTGTTAGTTAAATTCTCTGCAACAGTAGTTGTGCACTTGGCTTTCACTTCAAAGTTCTGTTGCTGTTTCGTTTGGTATTGTGTGCATGACTGATATTGGGTAGTCGGGAGCTCTATGGTCCAGTGTGCTGTTTAATCAAATTACTCATTCTTGTTTTCAGTAATTGAGTACACTTTTCATCTATTGTGGCCATGTACTGTTGCCTTTACCAGCATTTCAAGGTCATGGTCATAGGAGAACTATATACGATCCAGGAGTGTTTTTGTTTTCTTTTATTATTAGTGCTGCAGCTCACAAGTATTATTCTCTTGTGCAGCTTGGTAGGGCACTTTTCAACCACCTGAAGGTTTACAAGGGCCCAGACCACCCACATGAAGCCCAGAAGCCATTGGATCTGCCTATAAGGGACAAGAGAATACAGATACGAAGATAGATTTTGAAGCTGCACTCCACACCTAGGTGCAGGAGCATTCTGTCTTTTAACCCATGATCATCATTACCTTCACCTTTTGGTTTATGGGGTACTGAGTTGCGCACATCAAATTGTTTTTAGATCCCTGCTGTTCATGTTTGTAATTTAGTTGTAGATGGCAAGACTGATGTCTTGCTTATTTCATTCCAATTTGGTCTGAAGCTTGTGTAGGTTTCATTTGCTTTTGATGAAATTCGGAAATTGTACTCGAATCTGGAATCAATGCCACAAGATTTATTAATTTGGGAAAGTAATGGAGGCTATATTACATTCAAACCTTGTTGCAAGAGAGTCATAATGTCCTTGCAAAGGGAAGAAAGGTGTCACTTTAAAGATTTTGAGTAATGAAAAAAGGTGCTCGTTTGGATTTTGTTTAAACAAAATTGCTTTTGAAGAGAAAAGGGAGGAGAGGATCCTATAAATACATCGCCTGGGAGAGCTTAGCCACACAGATAAATGTTATTTTTCTTTACAGCTTAATTTCTTGTCTGCAAATGATGATGTCCCTGAAGAACTTAATTGGAAGCCTGAGCATGATCAGCAGCATATTCATGGCCATGGCAACCATAAACCAAACATCTCCGGTGCTCGATATCCGGCATAGATTACTACATCAAACCCGCCTGTACTTACAAAGGTGGTGCTTTAACTCTAATAAACCGGGAGCCATATTTATGTCCACTCTACGTTGGGCAAGGAAATGTCTCGGGCTGGCCTTTTCAGTTCAAGCCATTTTTCGACGGAGAAACAGTGGTGAGGGAGAGTAGGGATCAAATGATTATATCCCGTGTCTCTACACATTGCAGGCGGTTAAATTCATGGTCGATTGAAAAAGCTAACCCAGAGGACCAAGGGAAATTAATTGCTATGCAAGAACCTGCAAGAGGAAAACTGCCAAATGGTAAATACTTTAGGATTACTAGATCACAGCCGGAGGTGGATGGTAAAAGCTACATTCTGAGATGGTGTCCCACCAATATGTGTCCTAATTGTACATTCGCTGATTGTGGAAATATTGGTTCTTTAGATTCGAATGGAGGGAAGAGGTTCTTGGCTTTGAATGGTTCTGAGCTTCCGGTTGTGTTTGAGAGGGCTTAAGGATGATCGAGATCATGACTTCATGAGTATTATGTATATTCAGAAAAGAAGTAAAATAAATTTACTATAACTGATATGATCGCAAAGTTGTGATTGTAGTTTGGGATAAAGAAATGAAATTAAAGACTTGTCATTGAGCATGAAACAAAGGTACTTGGCCTAACTATGATGGCATTATTACCATTTGAATACCTATTGTGTATTCACAACCATCAACTTCCTTTTCGCCTAACCAGATGGAGAAAATGAGAGATTGATGGTGCCCGGCGGGTAAGTGCTGAGTTGTTTTTCCGTCTCTAGCGTAACTTCCACAGGAATCTGCAAAGAACGCTACACGGAATGTCTGAAGTTTTCCATTAAATAGCAGAATTCGAAAAAAAAAATGTATCCAACATGAAACTGTCTACCTTGGTTCAATATGCTAGCATTAGTATTCGAAAGGAGAATCCAAACTAGGACTTCAGGTGTAATGTTAAATTCTTAACTGCTAGACAGCAATCTAAGCTACATTGTATCTGTCTTTTCTTTCTAGAAGTACTTTCGCATTTCTGCGGCACGGAACAAAAATAAGACTAAAAACTTGCAAAATTTCTAGAGCAAAGCTGCATATAGAAGTTCATTCCAAGCATCAGGAGCACCAGGAAGACACCAGTGACTGCAGTCCACAAATTTGGGACCAAGGCCGGCATAAATTGAAGGGTGCCCATCTTTTCTTAGCTGTGTGAGCAATGTAATGTCAAGCAAGTAGATTGGCTTTGCCACTGTACTCAATACACTCTTCACAATTGCTTCTCCTGGATGAGTTGGGCCTGGATAACTAGTTCCCAGCAGTGGTTGGGTTTGTCCTCTGCAACTTCTTGCTTTTGGTTCCTTCCATTCCTTTCCACTAAACAATATTATAGGATATGAATAAGTATTTTCAGTGAATCTGTAGCAAAGCTTTGTTGTCTTTGTATATGTACAGTATAAACAATTCATGAGACACTGAAACTTACTCAATATGAACTGCAGCAACCCCTTGAAAAAAGACTTTGGTCTTTGAAAAATCAATGTTGGAATCAACCCATTTAGCCCAAGTTGTTAGTGCAATCTTGTATGCCTCCATGTGATCCATTTCTTTCACCATCTTTTGTCCCACTTGAAAGTAGTCCCATCTGGAACAGAACATTAACTTGATCAAAAAAGAAAACGGAAAAAAGAAACAGAAAATCAATTCATTAATCGGTAGGGCTATCAATCTCAAGTATTAACAAGAGAAACCTTTTTTTTTTTTTTTTTTTGAAATACAAGAAACACTCTTATTGCGATATGAAATTGATAAATAAGTAATATAACATCTCATAGTTTTATTTATATATTTAAAATAAAAGCATATAGAATCGATCCGTACGTCTGAGAATGGCCGGAATGAGTCCACCAGTGATATGTGGTGAAGATCAACATGTCAACTCCTTTCCACAGGTTGCCGGTGCTGATGGAGTCAAGTTTTAGGACTTTGCCTATTTTTTCATAAGCCAAGTCCACTATGAACCCATTTTTCAAAAACATAACCGACAGTGCATATTCCTATTAACAACAAAACAGAAACTTCATTTAATCAAATTAAGGAACTATAGAATGAAATTGAGAACAAAAATTGATCTGGATTTCAAAATTGTAGAGTCCTTTTACCTTGAGGTAAAATGTGGAAAGCAACCCTGCTTGGGTTAAGGTGTAATTGGAGTTTGGGGCTGCAACATGTAGCATGCATGTAAGGGACTGCCACATATTGTTATTTAGGGAGTCTCCCACAAACATGATCTTTTTCCCGCTGTATCTTTCCATGAAATCCAGGCCATTGAATCTTTGCCAGTTTAACATATAAGATGTTAGGATGTGATCAAAGTTGAATGAACATGTTTACTTAAAGAAAAGAAGAAATTTAAAGTGAAAATTAGACCCTTGTGTAAAAGAAGTGAATCCATTAGAAGACATGCATACACATTAGTTGAATGAAACGGGACATTCTTCTTAAAATTTAAATTTGTAAGCAAATGAGGATTGAAACTCTATTGTTAGAAAAGATTTAGACCATAGTTAGGACATGTGTTCTTTGACCCCTCTTATTATTGAAAATAAAAAATGAATTTGGACCAAAGATAAAATGGTTGGTGAATTAGCACAACCGCGCTCTATTAAAGACTTTCTCCCGACTTTTATAAAAATAAAAATAAAAAAACTAGAATTCCGATCCAGCTTGATTTGTTTTCGATTATTTTCAATAATTATTTGGGTATCAAAAGTTCAAAACTAAAATTCGGAAAATGCGGGAGAGAGAGATTATTACCTGGGAAGGTCACAACCAGTAGGCTTCCATCTATACTTGAAGTACTGTTTATCAGGTCTACCATTCTTTATGCAATTGAATCCAATGAATGGACAGCTTGAAGCATTGTAAAGTGGGTATTCATCGTCAGCAACCCAACTCCCATGAAAAAAATTGCAGCCATGTGATGACTGCTTCATCAGTACTCCAGCTCGTTCTGCATAATCGAGAACTGGATCTCCATCATCAAAAACTGGATTCCCATTCACTACTTGGTTTAGTGTCAATGGCAGTAGTACTAGAGGAAGAAGGTGAAAGCACGAGAATGCCATTTCAGATTCTGTGAACTGCTGGAATTGGCAAAACTGAAACTGAATAGGGAATTAGTTTGGTGCATCATGTGTGCTCCTTTATGAAGAAACGCCATTTGCCATTAATTTATTATTTTCTCCCCCGGCTCTTCCGTCTTTTCTGTTGGCAGAAATTAATAATTCAAATCCAAAACTAGATTAGCAAAATTCTCATCTTATACGTCTCCTGGACTCCTCACTCACTACATGCACTCTACATTTCAGGTCAAATTCTGGTAAATGTAACTAATTACTAATGTTATACGTATCATAATTAATGATCATTATATCTGTTCACTTCCAATTCTATTGAGGTAAATTATATATATATATCAACAAATCTAATTCTAATGTTTTGATCAAATTCGACGCATTATTGGTGATATGATTGCTCACTGTATATCTTGAATGATAATTTTTTTTTTTTAAACAAATATCTTGAACAATAACTTAACTTGAATGATTAATATATAAAATAAAAAAATTAATATTTGTTGCCGAAGGATTTTAAAGTAGATAACATTTTATTACCCACCAATGATTTATTACCCTAGCTCACTCTGTGGTAATCAAATTTTAATTATTTTTCTTTCATTGGAGTGGAGAGTAACGAACTTATAATATTTTCCTAATATTTTGTTGGAGATAAAAATTTTACAATTTCAAATATATTTTTTTGTATTATTTTTTAATTGTGGTGGAGGAGATCCTAACCCTTCCTCCCCACTTAGGGCACGTTTACTTACTTGGAATGGAATGGAATGTAATGGAATGATTACGGAGTAAAAATACCCCTGTGTTTACTAACACATAAAGGAATCGGAATGATTCCAGGTAAAAGAATTCCTGTGTTTACTAACACATGAAGGAATGGGAATTGGTGTAGGTCCCACCTATTTATCAAGAATCGATTCCTGAATACTCAGGAATTCGATTACGAAGGGGGGAGATGGGTTTAGGAATCATTCCTCCGGAATCAATACCGATTCCTTTCTTCTCCCATTCCACTTGTCTCCGATTCATAATTATTTTTCATTCCAAGTAAGTAAACGTTATTAGACCCTTGTGTAAAAGAAGTGAATCCATTAGAAGACATGCATACACATTAGTTGAATGAAACGGGACATTCTTCTTAAAATTTAAATTTGTAAGCAAATGAGGATTGAAACTCTATTGTTAGAAAAGATTTAGACCATAGTTAGGACATGTGTTCTTTGACCCCTCTTATTATTGAAAATAAAAAATGAATTTGGACCAAAGATAAAATGGTTGGTGAATTAGCACAACCGCGCTCTATTAAAGACTTTCTCCCGACTTTTATAAAAATAAAAATAAAAAAACTAGAATTCCGATCCAGCTTGATTTGTTTTCGATTATTTTCAATAATTATTTGGGTATCAAAAGTTCAAAACTAAAATTCGGAAAATGCGGGAGAGAGAGATTATTACCTTGGAAGGTCATAATCAGTAGGCTTCCATCTATACTTGAAGTACTGTTTATCAGGTCTACCATTCTTTATGCAATTGAATCCAATGAATGGACAGCTTGAAGCATTGTAAAGTGGGTATTCATCGTCAGTCTTGAACAGTTGAACTAGCTCCAAGGACTTAACACAACAAAAATACTAATTGGGGTGATTAAAATATTATTAAAACTAAAACATTATTATATAGTTCTAGATTAATGTGATTGGTCCATATGAAAAAAAGTTTTTATTTTTGACCTCCCTTATATAATTTTTTTTTCACCAAGTAATCTTATTGGTCGATCTTACCACATGGTCATTGTGGAACACATAATAATTGGTCAAATTCTAATTAGTGGAATTAATCTATACTATATAAAAAGAAGAATCTATACATCCAAACTTTAACCAAAACTTTCCGTAACAATATTTTCACTTAGATTGTGAATTACGAGGGGGAGTACTGAACGATTAATTCACTAAAGGGGGCGAATATAAGAATTATCCTTAATTGAGGAACTAGCATGAATATTAGTTAACCTGGATTGACCACTACAAAACGTATTATTGCTGAAGACACCGGAAAAATTAGCAGCAGTTACAAAGTTCTACGCAGTTATTAATCATTTAAGATTTTTGTATGGCTGAAATTCTGATTGATTACTATTTCTCATTCTTCTGAGGCAAAGCAGCATAGAGAAGTTCGTTCCATGTATCAGGCACACCAGCAAGACACCAATGACTGCAGTCCACAGCTTGAGGCCTTGAGGGTGCCGTATAATTGGAAGGGTGATCGATCATCTTTTCTCAGTTTCGTTAACAACGCAAAATAAAGCAAATCAACAGGCTTTGTAACTTGGCTACTCAATACACACTTTACAATGGCTTCTCCTCTGGACCTGGATGCATGCTTTGATCCTTTTACTGGTTGTGTTTGTCCATGAAACCTCGCCTTTGGTCCTTTCCAATCCTTGCCATTGAAATTAAGGATCAATCGATGAAGCAATGAAGGTTTATCTTAGAGCAATATATTAATCATGCATGTAGTAACTTATTGCCAAAGTAAAAACATTCCCCTCTGCTCACCACATATATGCATTTGTTAGATATATTACCATTAGAAACATGGCCTTGCATGTCTCGTTGCTGAGGGCAAGGGTGTAGCTAACTAGGGTCGAGGAGGGTTAAATGACCGCCTGGACTTTAGGTTTTCTGTTATAGATATTTTACAAAATGCTTGTAAACTCCTTGTTGACTTCTCTAATTAACTCTTCCTATTTCGTTCGCTTTTCATGATTTTCTTATCTAGTTTTTCAATAAAACCTCTATGTGTTACAAATTTAAGTCACACTTGTAAAGAAACTAAGATTTTTCTTCTTTTTTTATTTTTTTATTGAGTATAAATTTTTCAGTCAAATGCAAACCCTAACTTGAAAGTCGAAACTATATTTTTGACCGCTCTTATTACAAATTCTGGCTACCCCACTGGCTGAGGGTGTTATTGTTGATGTGAAGTTGAGAACAGAGGTTTATGACTCAATTGCATGTTTCTGAGATCAACCATGCATGCTTGCACCAAGAGAAGATAATAGAGGGGCACATCATATTGCTTGTTTTAATGTTAAGAAGCATGGTTTGTTTCTTTTGGTAAAGGACGAGCCTGATTACCTCATACAGTGATCATAAAACTTTTTTTTTTTTATTAGGACAAGCCACAAAACTAAAGTTACATCAATTAGACGGGAAAAAGTACGTACTACGTACTGAACCGCTTAAAAATTAATGCAAGAGATTTGATAATTGCAGAAGAATATTCATTATCTTTATTGTAATTTGTATCTCATCCTCTAATTCATGATTAAGTAGTCACAAGAATTGCATAGAATAGTTCATTCCATGTGTCCGGAACACCAGCAAGACACCAATGGCTACAGTCATTTCCCTTTTTGCCATCTATGCCATATAGAGATGGGTGACCATCTTTTCTCAGTTGGGATAGTAACGTTATGTCCAACAGAGTTACTGGCTGTGACATTTTGTTCAATACTTCATGGACCACCGCTGCCGGTGGTGGTGAACCTCCGGGATATGTTGAGCCATTAACAGGTTGAGTTTGTCCTATGCAGTTTGCTGATTTTTGCCCTCCCCATTCATCTCCACTGCTCCAACAAAATAGCAAAGAAACAAGTTATTACTTTGCTTTACAAGGAGAAAACGACCTACGCAATTGATCAATGTTCAAAATCCCAAATTTTGAGGCTTACAAAAGTGTCTTACTATTACTATTATTAATTAATATTTGGAGAAAACACCACGAAAATTAATATGAAAGACAATACGAAGTTGGTAATGATCTGTCAGGCTAAGTGATTAACATAATAAAAATAAGACTATTGAATGCAATACCACAGTTCAAAAGAGAGCTACAAAAATGAGTCAAGTTGTCTTTTCAGACGGAGCTAAGCTCCGGATTAGAAAAAGAAAAGATGGAAATG
Source organism: Rosa rugosa (assembly GCF_958449725.1). Lineage (NCBI taxonomy): Eukaryota > Viridiplantae > Streptophyta > Magnoliopsida > Rosales > Rosaceae > Rosa > Rosa rugosa. Next base: position 53,210,697 of record NC_084821.1, on the reverse strand, counting down.
TCATACAAGTGTCCCATACTTTAGCACACGAGAGGCAACATGATATTTTTCCATTCAACTTTGGATAAAATTGTATAAAACCGATGAATAAGAAAAAGATATTTGTAGTTAATAAAACGTTCAGGAAGAAATTGGTAAAAATAAAATGGCAATTCACTCTAGGAGGCGGTTTGACATTTCAAACGATTGATCGAATGACAAAAGAAATGATGAGAACATACTTGAAATGAGTTGGAGATATGCCCTGAAAGAAAACTTTGGTGTTGCCAACGTTAGAATCGACCCATTTGGACCAAGTAGTTAATCCCTCTCTAAACGCAGCCAGACGATCCATATCCTTGAGTATCTTGCCTCCCGATTCAATGTACTTCCATCTGAAACTCATAATATGTCACAATCAATATATAGAAATACGCAAGATTTGTTTTTAGATATAAATTTGTGTATGCATTTTGAGGTTTATGTATATCTCACGGTTGATCGCGTCCCGTATGGAGCCACCAATGCCAGGTATTGAAGATTAGCATGTCGTATCCTTTCCACAACTTTCCTCCTTCAATAGAGTCAAGGTTTAGAACCATGCCCTCCTTTGTTTGGACCAGATCCACTAGAAACTTATTGCGAGAAAACATCACAGAAACTTCATCTTCCTGCATGCAAAATCCAATAATTCATTGTTTAATTAGTTTGGTCTTTGCAGTACTCGGTATAAATGATTGGCCTCAAGCCTAAATGTCTCAGGCTCGGACCTAATATTTATAATCCGTTCGTCTTATGCCCTAAATTCCCTAACGTACATCGTTGTTAGAAGGTATCTAATGTTTGTTAAAAAAAAAAAAAAAAAAAAAGGTATCGAATGACCAGAAAAACGTACTCACTGGCAAAAGAAACGTATAGAAATCTCCTTTACTGGATGAAGTATATTTGGCTTTGGGTACTGCAGAATGCAGCATACATGTTAGTGACTGCCACTGGTTATAGCTCAGAGAGTCCCCTACGAATAATATCTTCTTCCCCTTTAATCTCCTCAAGAAGTCCTGACCATTGAATCTGCACGTACCATATATTACAAAATACGACTGTCTAAACTAATAAATACATATAATGCATAATGTACATACTGGCTTTAAGGAGGACATCATCCAACTAGCTCTAACAATACATAATCAAAATGCATATGTACATGCCGGGTCTAGAAAGGACGTTCAATTTTATTTTATTTTTGGCTTACCCTGTTTAGCATGTAATTTAGTGATTACAATCATTGTAAAAATTCTTTTTTATTTATTTGAGTATCATACATATTAATCATTTCGGTTTTATCTGAGACATTGTATACCTAACTGAACATACAGTTTAGATAACCAAATGAATTTTCTATTTGAATGGATTTATAGGGGTGATCCTTACGTACAAACCTAATGTCTGAAGGTTTTCGATGATTTCAGGAGTTACCTTTGAGCCAACATGAGCAAATATAACGAGAGATTATTCAGAGCACCGCCGTGCACTTGCACCAACATAAATGAATGGTTAGATTGCATTAAATACATTTTTTGTTTATTAAAAATAAAGTTGATAATAAATATCAAGGGTTGAGATTATTTTATAAGGGTTGGGTCACTTGCACCGTCGGTGCATAGAATAATTTCCACAATCGACAAATATAATATGAAATTATTTTTCATTTCAATACATTAAACGTTTTCCAATGACATGAAACATTTATGAAGATCTGCTAAATTGATTGTGTTTCAAGCTGTGTAATTGTACGCGCGTCAAACAAATAAATGAATCCAATGTTTAGGTAAAGAGTTGGACTTTTTGTAAATATAGTCTTCGAGTGGAGATCTAGAGGTGAAAATGAAAACACGTACTAAACTTTTGTACCTGGGCAATGCACAACCCTTAGGCTTCCATCTATACTTGAGATATTGACTGTCCGGGCGTCCATTTTTCTGACAGTCGAACTCTCTGTCAATAAAAGGGCAGCTGGATGTGTCGTAGAGTGGGTATGTATCATCGTAAATCCAACTCCCATCAAACAAGTCGCATTTGGTGCCGATTTGCGACTCATTGTTCTTCTTCTCTAGTACTCCTGCAAAGCAATATTGGTTTTCATGTTCAAGAAGCAATAAGATTAGTATTAGAACAGCATAAACAAATAGGTCAAAGCCATTCAACATTTTCCCCATATTGCAGATACAGATCGAAACGCAGAGCAGAGGGACAGTATAAGAGCAAAACCAACGTTTCTTAGGCTTATATGTAATATCAGTTATCACCTGAATTGGTAAAGGTGTTATTAATTGTTTTCATTTGGTACATCGCTTGGAGACGATTAATGCCATCTTTTTCCTATGAGCGTTTTCATCAGGTTGAAATTAAGTAGGTATAAAGTTTAATTTTCATATATCATATTTATTTATTTAATTTCCAAGGATTTAATATATATTATTTTCCTTTTAAGAAACTCTTTCCTTTTGCACGTACATTTTTTTTCTTTTGTCAGCTTACAATTTTAATTGTAATCAGATAAAGAAATATCAAAGTACGTAACTGAATCTGTCGAATAATACATATTAAAATTATAAGAAAGTAATTACTATTGAGTGGAAAAAGTCTAAATTTTGTTTGACTATATATTGCAGGGAGACTATGTTTGCACCATCATGCATCTTAAACCACATGATTTAGCAATCTATGTCAAATTATAATTTTCATCTTTTCTAAAATTAATTCAGTGAAATTTCCCATTTTATTGTTTCTATTTTCTTTTGTTTTTTTGAGTCAAGCCCCTGGCGCGAAATAATATATTCATCACAAGCTAGAATAGGCCGTTACATACTCTTCCGCTACCATTTAAGGACATAGACAGACAAGAAGATAGTGGTAATACCATAGTGGTTCATAGAAATAGATCTATTCATTATACATTCAAATACGTAGAGGTAGCGGGGATCCTCCATTGATACTACGCCACAGCGGCTAGAGATCTAGGTTCCTAGTACAATGAAAATTATTGTAATTAGACAAAAAAAGCTAAAAACATAGGGTTAGGCCCAAGGCCTAAACCCCAGCACAAATTAACAATGGACTAGGACAAAACCCCAACCTAAAAACTCGAGGTCCAATAGGGTAGTCACCATGGAGATCACTCTAGGCACATCATCCTAGTTCAGGCCAGTCTACCGTCTCCTCCCATCACCCCTGTCGTACGTCACAGTCTGGCTGAGTTCAGTCAAACCCACATTGTTACGATTCACACCGCCACGCCATCTCATCCCCGCAATCCAAACCGTCTTGAGCCACGCCGCCACAACCTGCATCACCACGTAACACCATCCTCGATCCAGGCCTCACAACCCCATATATACCGCCATCGATCAAGACCTATGGCGCCATCAATCCAAGAAATCATCAACAGGGCTCGATTACAGGCCTGTACAACACGACCACCGCCTTCGCCACCATCCCAGTCAAACAATCTGACAAAATCCGAGAAAATCCCTCCGACAGAGTCCCATGGGCAGTAGATATCGATCTCCCGTCCGGCAGCAAACTCCATGATGGTGGTGAGGCCGAAGGCCAGCACAGATGTTCGAGCGCCGCCGGATGAGAACAATTTTGCAAAACGGAGTACTTCCGGCTTTAGGGTTTCTCTAGAGGTCTTTTTTTAATTATTAGATTACATATTCTGTTTTCTTTTGTTGTTAGCCTTGCATTACAAAATAAGGTTTCTTAAAGTAATCAATAGCTCACAAAAAATAAGATATGCAGAAACCAATGGTACATTATAAATTCAATTATTTTTAGATATCCGTTTATGACAAACTTTTACGTACATTAACGAAGATCTACTATTGTTGATCAACGTACATTGCTTCCAGTTGTCACACAATAAAAAAAAAATAATAATAATAAAAAAACCATTGCTTCCATAGTTCCATTTCATTAAAGTTCTCTAACAAAGACAGTTTCCGCCTTCAGCTTCATATCCCTCACCATAATAATAGTTACTTATGGTGTCCTAATAATTCATTGTGATTAAACATCCATGTCATGGGCCATATTAAGATGCATTATTTTACACGGAGGTTTACTCTTCCTTGATGCATACACTAATTGTTGTGTATGATGTCTGCATACCATTAAGTAATAGGATAAATGACATGGTAACAAGAATGTCTAAAGAATAATGTATCTCATGATCCGGATCCTTATTGTATTACCTAGCTAGCTCCTTTAGTCAGTAATCACAAGAGTTGCATATAATAGTTCATTCCAGGTATCAGGGACACCACTAAGGCACCAGTGACTACAATCATTTCCCGTTTTCCCACCGAAACCATATACAGATGGGTGCCCGTCTTTTCTCAACTGCGACAGTAACGTTATGTCCAGCAAAGTTGCTGGAGACGACATTTTGGCCAACACATGGTTGACCACAGTTGTTGCTGGTGGTGAACCTCCGGGGTAAGTTGAACCACTTATAGGTTGAGTTTGTCCACTGCAAGTTGCCGAATCAGTGTCGTTCCATTCTTTTCCACTACTCCAACAATAACATGCATGTAAGAAAATAAAATAAAAATCACTTTCAAATTTACGGAGAACATAAACCAAGGAATGAAGAAATAATGTGATAGGAAAAAAATTAATTGAAAGAAAAATTTTAGTGCAATAACCAACAGGGTAAAAGAGATTATTAGGACGTACTTGTAATGTGATGGAGAAATGCCTTGAAAGAAAACTTTGGTAGTTTTAGCATCAACATTAGAGTCCACCCATTTGGACCAAGTAGTTAATCCCTCCCTAAAAGCTGCCAAGCGATCCATATCCTGGAGTATCTTACCTCCTGAGACAATGTAGTCCCATCTGATGAATCATGAGACAGTATATTAATACAGATTCGGTCCTGAGATTTCAGTGGTTGGGGAGATAAAAAAGAATTGGTGTTCTTGATACATTTATATCAAGATACACTATGGTAAGCCTGTTATTCATCATCAGAGTCAACAATATTTTATGGTAATCAGTCAGACACGATAAAACATATCGTACATGAATTAAGTCATTCATCACAGTGTACGTGAAATTGTGAAGCATATAAGACAAAAGGGCTAAATACAAATTACTACCCTGTGGTTTAGGTCCAAAATCAATTCAGTCCCTGAACTTCTAATTTCATCAAAAACACCCCTGCACTTTCAATTTTGATCTAATAGGTCCAAATTGTTAGTTTTCCGACAATTGAGTTATTTAACTTGTTAATGTGGCTCATATATGGCCTATGTTTTATGATGTGGTGTCGAGGTGGTCTGCATAGTCAATTTAGGAGTGAGTCCTACTATTAAAAATAAATAGTTTTTCAACAAATAATCCAACTATAACTTGAACCCATAACAGAATATTAACGAATTGGACCTATTAGATCAAAATTGAAAGTGCAGGGGTGTTTTTGATGAAATTAGAAGTCTAGGGACTGAATTGATTTTGGACCTAAACCACAGGGTACTAACTAGTATTTAGCCCAAGACAAAATTATCAAAATACCCCCTAAATTTGACAATAACAGTCAATTTACGCTCCTAACTTACAATTGTGAGAATTAATCTCTTCAAGAAATGGCTGATTTGCACCCTCTCCAACAAATTCAACATTTTTCATCCAAATATGAGAGCTAATATGGTCTTTTTATATATTTTTATTGTAATTTTTTAAAATAATACAAATAAATGAAAAACAATCATTAGAGGGAGATTCATGCCCTTCCATCTATTTATTTATTTATTTATTTTCTTGTACAATTCTATCTACTTATTTACTCATTCATTCATGACCTTTTTTTTTTTTTTGGAAAATTATGTTTACATTTTATTATTTCAGTAAGAAAATTAAGTGAAGAAATAAAAATTTAGCACTGAACCGAATTGATGAACTACTTTTTTTTGGCACTTATAAAAGGCAATCTTTATAAACTAAAAAAAAGTAGTTCATCAATTCGAATTAGTGCTAAACTTTTATATCTCCACTTAATTTCTCTTATTGAAATAATAAAATGTAGGCATAATTTTGCGAAAAAGAAGAAGAAGATGAAGTCATGAATAAATGAGTAAATAAGTAGATAGAATTGTACAAAAAAAATTAATAAATAAGTAGATGGGAGGGCATGAATCTCTATCTAAAGAATTGTTTTTCATTTATTTTTAGGGTGGTGCTATTCGCACACCCATTTTCTCAATTCACACACCCCTTCTACTTTTCCATTACTTTAATACAATTTTTTTTTTTACAAATTACCCTAACTACCCTCTCTTGTAATTATGTTTCTTTTTCTTTTTTCTTTTTTCTATTTGGCAAGTCAATCATGAATTAAACATCATTATATAATAAACTAATTTTTCACTTGAATGTCATTGCTGATTAGAAAAAAAAAAATGATGGGCAGGACGAAGTGCAATCTGTCAAAAGTTCTGCAATTAGTGTGGCAAAGTTTAGGGCTCAGATGAAAAACATGATGTAACTGAGTTTGAGGATTTAGGTATGTCATCATAACTGCTATACAAAACTGAAGAAAGATATAAGCATATCACATAAACTAAAGGAGATCCTCCAAAACCTCTCACATCTGATTAAGCAATGTTGATTCAAGATACCATTCCCAGTGACATAAAGCATTTTGTAGAGTGATGATATGACTAAATTCAAAACGAAATCAAAGCATCAATAATTTCAAAATTATCAATCAACTCAAGTCAAAACCATGATTAGCAAGCAAGCCATACCAAAATCAAGCTAAGATGAACATAATGCACAAATTTAAAGCTCCTAATCCACCAAATCGCTGAGAAATTGATCTTTTTAGCGAAGAGCGATGGATTGAAATACACTAAATAATTTCAGTTAGAATCTTACCAGGAATGATAGATTCAAAGGGGCTCGAATAATCACTAAATTCATATTTTTCTTTCATGTCTCAATTACAAATCAGATGTAAATTTTTTTCCAAAGATAGGTCTAAAGTGGCTTATTCTTCTATAATTAAACTTCAAAGCATCACGTTAGAGAGATAGAATAACTATGCTAGAGAAGTTTTTGATGGAAAAGAAAAAAGAAAATCGTAAAGAGTTTTGAAGTTCTCTGTGTCTGCAGGAAAATAAGGGTTTAGGATTTTGGGATGATTGACTTGTCATATAGAAAAAAAAAACAAAAACAAAATTGCAAAGGAGGATAGTTAGGGTAATTTGTAAAAAAAAAAAAAAAAAAGTAATGTGTGAATAGAGAAAATAGGTGTGCGAATAGCACCACCCTATTTTTATTAATTGTTTAAAGAAATAAATATAAAATGACCATGTTACCCCTCATATTTGAATGAAGATGTTGAATTTGACAAATGGGGTGCAAAACGGCAGTTTTCGCCAAGTTCAGGGTGTTAATTTTTACAATTGCAAGTTAAGGGTATAAATTAACAATTATCGCCAAATTTAGAGATTATTTTGGCAATTATGCCAACATATAATGCACGAGATATTCTCTTGCCAAATATCATTTGGGGGTCTTACGGTTGTTTGCTTCCTTTATGGAGCCACCAATGCCAGGTATTGAAGATAAGCATGTCGTATCCTTTCCATGCATTTCCGTTTTCAATGGAGTCAAGCTTTAGAACCATGCTGCCGCCTGTCCTTGTTTTCACTAGATCCACCAGAAATGCATTGCGAGACATCATAACAGAAACTTCAAATTCCTGTAGATGATTCAGTTCCAGTGGTTAAAGGAGAGTTGAAGTGTATATATAGATATATTATATATTATATCATCAGTACTTTTGATTGATTATCAGATTGAAAAACTCACAGGTAAAGAAAACGTAGAGAGGTCTCCTTTCCTAGTTAAAGTGTAGTTTGTTTTGGGCACTGCAGAATGCAGCATGCATGTTAGTGACTGCCATTGGTTGAGGATTAGAGAGTCCCCTACGAATAGTATCTTCTTCCCTTTCAGCCTCCTCAACATGTCCATACCATTGAATCTGCACCATTTTTATAATGCAAAAATGAGAATCTAATTGCAATGTTCTATGCCATTAGTTAAATCATTACCATTACAGTGGTTAGCAAGACAGTGGTTAGCAAGCTAAAGCGCGAATATAGAGTTGACCGAACTCCTAACTTATAATCCTAACTCATCTCTCTACATTGAACTATAGAGAGACGGAGAAAGAGAATAATCCTTGGTATACACGCACTTACCTTGGCAAAGCACAAGTGTCTGGCTTCCATCTAAGTTTGAGATACTGACTGTCCGGCCTTCCATTTTTCCGACAGTCAAACTCTTTCTCAACAAAAGGGCAGCTGGAAAAAGTGTCGTAGAGCGGATACGTATCATCATAAACCCAACTCCCTTCAAACAAGTTACAGCTACCGCCTATTGACTGCGACTCATTCACCTGCTTCTTCTGCACTCTTCCACAGCAATACTGTCCATCATGAAGAAGTAGAAGAAGGCACAATGCTAGGAGAACAGCAATGCAAGCAAATAAGCCGAAGCCATGCAGCACCTTTCCCATATTTGCCCGAGAAATTAAAAACTGGGTCTGTTATAACCGACTATCTAGTTCCTTGGATTATATTGTGTGGTGGGAAAGGGATTAGAAAATGTAGCATCAGTTAGTTGGAGTGGAAGACTCCAACATTGTGTAAGGTCGGCCTGTGTTTTGTTAGGTAGCTCTTTGTTTGCATTCGTTTCTGATGGATCACCTAGCTTGGAGACAAAGTCACGCTTTAATTTCCTTAGAGCCATGGGAGGACACAGTACTTGTCATTTTCTATTTGTATTTTCTATAGCTGTGGTGTGGACGCTTTCCAGGCCAGCTATCTCTGGCGTAAAGCATAGTTTCTCATCATTTTTATCCAACAAATTTTTTATTTTTAGTATCTTTTTTTGTTTCTAAGAAATGACTTACAAGCCTAATATATGAAGAAATTGATTAGCTGGCCACTAATAAACAGTACATGATAGATAAGTTAGAAGAAATGATATGAAGACTAACATGTCGGCAGCAATATGTGAAACACAGTTTTGTACGCCGCCTCTACTTTCTGCTTGACAATTACTTGGGCCTTAGTGATCTATGTTATGCAGAGAGTCCAAAGATTTTTGTACGACTTTACTTATAAGTAGTACACGCATTCCCCTCTCTATATCTATAGGATATCATTTTCGCATTGCACTTCAACATTCAATTTTTTTTTTTTAATTTCATCGTCTAAGTAACAACATTTTAACCGCGCGAATTGTAGAATATTTAATATAACCTGACACTCGATTTTGATGCATAAATTCACATGTCTCGTTTCAATGATGAGATGAATAGGTTGAGGTTAAAGTCTTGCATCTTAGCTCACTTCCTTCTTTTACAACTGAAAAAGTTTTTATTAATTAGTGATGATACCCGTTCAAATTGGTTTACTCGGAAGAAAAAGAAAACCTTGAATCCATCCCAACTTTTTGGTTCCAAGCTAACTAGCTAGGTAATCTTAACAATGGGTCCTAAGAAGAATCTTGTAAAGGATCCTATCATTTTTAATCTTGTTGATTTTCTAAGAACTATTTCAACTGTGATCACCTATATTTCCTTCCATGGTGTACACTGAGTAATGTACTTCAAAGAAGAAAATTGTAAAGAATCTCGTTCCAAGTATCTGGGACTCCGCAAAGACACCAATGACTACAATCCATCCCTGTGCGGCCTCCCAACCCATAAATTGAAGGGTGGCCATCTTTACGAAGGAGGGAGAGGTTTGTTATGTCCAGCAATGTCACAGGCTTTGTGATTTTGGTTAAAGCATTCTTCAGCACACCCAGAGCTGGTGGCAACCCTCCTGGGTAGGTCGACCCCAACAAAGGCTCCTTCTGCCCCTCGCAAGTCCTTGCTTTTGGCTCACCCCAATCAGTCCCACTGAAATTAAGACAGCAGAGAAAATTAAGAGATCTTATCAACCGTAGTAAAATCGACCCAAACAGGTGCTTAAAGATCTAATTCTTATATGCTTATTATTAAAGATGATTATAGTAGATAGGATCTTACTTGTAATGGGAGGGTGAAATCCCTTGGAAGAAAACTTTAGTTTTTGCAGGATCAACGTTTGTATCCACCCATTGACTCCAAGTTGTGAGTGCCTTCTCAAAAGCAAGCATCCGATCCATGTCTTTCATAATCTTGCCTCCAACTTCAATGAAATCCCATCTACAAAATCATAGTATTTAGTTTTATTATCGTCTCCTGTACAAGTTAATACAAATTTAGATACTAACGGTTGCGAAGGTCCTCTGCGATTCCACCAGTGCCATGTGTTGAAGATGAGGGTGTCGATTCCCTTCCACAACTTGCCTCCCTCAATTGAATCAAGCTTCAAAACCCTACCAATGTTTTCTCTGACAGTATCTACTAGATACACATTGCGGTCTAGCATCACTTTGACTCCATAATCCTGCAGTATAATTTGAGATTTGATTATACACTAATCAATTTCATGTTCTAGCTATTGACCACAAAAATATAAAAGAAGAAGAGGACCACATGCATATGCATGTTTAATGCTCGGTGGATCATGACAAAAGAGAATAGGAAGATGAAACTTCATGTGAAATAGACTTAAAATTGGTCCCCGGATAGGCCTAATCAATTATGTGTGGAAAATGACTTCCACATTGCTTTGCAAGTGGCCAATCAAGATGAAATTAATGGAGGGTATTCATCTTAATGGATGATGTGACTTCAATTCAATTAAGTTGGGAATGGAGTAATTAAATTACTCAATCATCAATCTCATATGCTGTGTTGTCGTAGTTTTGATTTGTATCACCAGATATTTGTTATGCTCACAATACTATATGAATATAGGAGAAAATAATGACTAAATGAGAAATGGGATGAGTTTTGCATACCGTAAACTCGAAATTAGAAACATCTTCCTCTCTAGTGACATTGTATTTAGCTGTTGGCACAGCTGAGTGAAGCAAGCACGTCAACGATTGCCATTGATTCCGGCTCAATGAATCTCCAACAAACATGAAGCTCTTCCCTCTAAATTTTTCTAAAAATGCTTTGCCGTCAAATCTGCACAAGCAAAGTTATCAAAATGAATTTCGATTTGGATTTTCATAGAGTTCAAACTAACTACTCTAGAACATTCTTGAAAGAGCGAGTGACTTGCTCATTCTTGAAAGAGAAGATGACTTTGATAGGAAAAAATTGTCAAATAAAAATATTAAATCAGAAAAGGAGAAAAGAGTTTGCAACTCCTTCTATGAACATGATTAGGATGACAATTTGAAAAGAAGCTTATAAGTTAATGTTGAATCCATTAAGTTTAACAATAATTAAATAAAAAAAAGATTACAACTAATGTTTTATTTTTGTTTGTTTGTTAGGACTTCTAACCTAACTTCATTCTACTTCTATTTCAATTCTCCACTCTCTTTCACCATTTAGACTAACTTGAAGAGCTTAAGACAAAGCTCAGCCAATTAATTAAACCTTTGAAGAACTACTAGCTTGAAGGTGAAGTCATCTATTAATTGCAATATATAGAGGAAGCTTGTTGTGAGATGACTGTGTACCAGACAATCAGAAAAGCTTCAATACCATTAAGGTCAAGGGCCATCTAAAAAGTGACCATATTAAACAAGCCTACAACGCAGAGAAAATTGGGCCAAAGAAAAAGAACCAAAACAGCAGCATATAGTAAAGTCAAGCAGAAAGAAAGCCAGCAGTCCCAAAACAATTATGGACCTAATGGTTGCTAGAGTCTGACGCCCACTCCCACTACAGTTGAACAGTTCTGATGGAAAGCAAATTTAAACCATCAATCCATCATCATCATTATTCATTAGGGAGGGACATCCATGACAACAACTTCAATTCCTTTATAAAGGTCAATGACAGTATTGCCAGGCTGGTTCACAACATACTCAAACTGTAACATAGATTTGCGGGTTTCTAGGAGGAAGATGGCGGGAATTATTGTGGATGTGAGACAAATGTTATCCTAAACTTCTATAATCCGCGCTTAAACATCATGCATCTTCCATCCCTCACTATTGTGTATAGGAACTTAGGAAGTAAAAGTCTCCCCGCGGACATGGCTGATCTTCATGATAGGTGGTACGAATTCCTAATCTCTTGGAATTAGAACTCAGCTACCATACGTGTTGCACAATCATTATAAAAATAAAAATAAAAACAATGATTACATACACTATAAAATGTGTACTATTGAAAAGGTTGGATATTTTAACTCCATATTGGCTTAAAATAATCTTTACTTATTGCTTAATACTGTAATATCGTGCGTATAATTAAATGGTATAATTTCAATTGTTTTTGAATTACTCATGTAATGTTAGTTATTAACCTCACACTCTAAAACCCCTGACAAACCTCTCAAGTTTGAAACTCGAGGATCCTAGAAAGTAGAAACAATGCATCATCATAAATTCATAATGCACACAAAAGAAAAGTGTAGCACTCCTCCCTCTCCCCAGAGAATCAAAAGTAGCTGGGGCTAGAGAGCAATGCAATGCCATTACTCACATGATAATATATGACAACCACCGCAGAGCCCCGTGATGAGCTTTATGGTTTTGACTAATTTATAGATTCTTTCGAGCATAACATGCTGTTTCTACTGTAGGTATCTAATGTCATGATCACATCATCACACACAGCTAAGCTCACAAACCAAAGATGTATCATCACCAATCAAAGGCTGCCAGCACCGACATTTTCCCATGCAGCCAAACAATATATCTCTCAGCAAAATGATTGCGGAAGATGCATTACTTTATTCTTTTGCACACAGAAAACATAGATCTGCAAAGCGCGCTAAGTTCACACAGGATGTGTCCAAATAATCCAGGAATGAATTATATAAAATTCATTTCGATCATGTGGTGAGACGACATAAGTCACAAGGGTCCATAGATCTAAACTAAAGGATCCATTCTATATTTCTATTCACCAAATTATAAAGACGCATTCGAGTTCACTATTTTTGTTAGTAAAATGAGAGAACCAAAGAAACTATTCAACTTGTGAAGAATCCAAGTCATTGAAATCGCAATTAGGTAAAAATAGAACTTGATTGAATTTTGTTTTCCAAAACTTGGGCGGATTAATATCTTATAGAAAGTTATGAATTCAAAGGTTATTAAGTTAAATTAAATCTTCAAGTAAGTACATAATTTGTCTGATACCATTTGGGTGAAGAAATAATGTTGACTTTTTTTTTTTATGACAGAAATGAAATGATTATTTTAATTGATCTATGTTTCGTGTGAATAACCATGAGATGATTATTTTAATTCGAAAAATGAAATTCGGATTCAAAACTAATTATAATATGAAAAAGTTGGTTAGGAAAAGTTACGATATAATTACTTTACCAAAATATTATTATATGATATGATAATAATGTAGTATTTTACCTCTGACTCTCTGCCAAAAAGTTAAGTATCGTCAGTAATAAATGTCATTCATCAATTCGCTCAGCTACTCAAATTCATCAAAAAAAAAAAAAAATCTGGCCCAGTTAGCTTTTGATAGTAGTTAGTAAATTGTAATAATCATCATAGTCATTCACTTATATCAACAATTTTCAGACCATTTTTTCCATAGTACAATAGCAATGAAAAACAATGTTGAAGAGGAAAGAGAGGAATGTAGGTACGTACCTCTCTAAGTTACAGTCATGGGGTTGCCATCTGTATTTGGTGTAGTCCTGGTCAGCTCGGCCATTCTTCTCGCAACTGAACTCCCGCTCGATGAACGGACACGTGCTGGGATGGTAGAGTGGGTACGCCTCGTCCAAGACCCATCTCCCATTGAAGAAATCACAGGTACCACTCGTCTCACTGCGTCTTCTTGCACCATTTGCTTTCCGACCAGAAACAAGAACAAGAAGATGGAGGAGAGCTATGGCAGTGAAGCTAAGACTGGTACGAACCGAGGAACCCATTTCTGAGTCCTTACCAGAGGAAGCAAGAGAGAGAGGGAGAGAGTTTGATATGTTTTAGAGAGAGAATGAAAGAGTGTGATGGGAGTTTTATAGTGAGAGAAGATGGGCGGGTAGCGACACCATCATGATGTCCTTTTCGGTTAGTTTTCTCTTTTGGTTAAAACCTGAAGGATTTATTTTTAATTTGGTGTAAATAGGTACAAAGTTTTATTTCAGATTTATTTCCTTTTATATGTTGAGAATCAGATTTATACAGAGCAACCCATTTACTAGCGATATTGACTGAATTAATACCTAGAACCAGGCATTGCGTTACCGGCCGTTATTGGAAGACAATGAAGACAATATCAGACCACATTTATGGGGGAAAAAAAGCATTTGATATATAATTCAACGAATCCCAAGTAGTAAAAGTCTTTGGCATGTTGAATCCCAAACCTCACTATTTCTGCTGGGTAAATAGTATCCAATATTCATAATCAATACATCAAATCAAGCAACTAAATATATAAATATATGTTGAAGGATGTCGACATCATGTGTGCCTCTTCAAACTATGGTTTAGTCCTAGAGTTGTAATAGGAGAAGGTTCTAGATTTTCTAGTTATGTTCGGATTCTATTACCTCTCTTGTACTCTGTAAATTCCCTATATAAAGGGCTCCTATTATCAATAATAAAACACAATTCTCCCATCAATTCTCTCTGCAATTTTGATTTATTTAAACACGTTATCAGCACGAGCTCTAACCCTAGCCTAAAAAAAAAAACAGAGAGAGAAACAAAACCCTAAACTGCAGCAGCTTTCAACCCTAGCCGCAAGTCCCTGCACCAGCCCGCCAGCCCGCACCTGCAGCCTACCGCGACCCTGCACCAGCCCGCCAGCGTCCCTCGCCTTGCAGTCCTGCCCCGCGCGCCTGCTGCCGAGCCTCCTGCGACCTGCAGCCCTGCAGCCTACACCCCGTGCGCACTTGTAGTCTCCTGCCGCAAGCTCCCGCGTTCCAGCTAGCAAAGCCACCGACCGGCAGCACCCGCAAACTGCTTCCTGCATCACCACCGAGCCATTAGCCACGACCAGGATTGTAAACAAGTTACAATCCCAGATTATGATCGAACAACCACTGCAATCCTAGCTTAGGATCGAACAACCACTGCAATCTTTTCACGGTTTCAAGCCTCGCAGCCTCCTGCCACAAGCACTGCAGCCCACTGCCGCAAGTCCCGCTGCTGCCCTGCGCTGAGCCTGCTGCTGCCCCTCCACCTGCTGCTGTCACTAGCTGCTGCTGCTGTCACTAGCTGCTGCTGCTGCCAATTGTTGCTGTTGCTGCCCTAACACGCCTGTTCCAACACGCGCGTGTTCTCAAGCCCCGAATCATCAAGTAAGCTTTTGTAATTAAAGTTCATGCTTTCTTGTCTTTTAAATTCCTTTATTTGTTGCAGGATTTGTATAATACGAACATGGGTTCGATTATTTAATAAGCGGAATTGTGGGGATTCACGCTAAACGAACTAAGAGCGTTCGTAATCAATGAACTAAGAGTGTTCATAATATTCGAACTAAGAGCGTTCGTAATCAATGAACTAAGAGTATAACGTCCCGAACCTAAATTCACCGGTTTATTAGTTATTGGGACGGTAAACGACCATTACTTTCACTTTTACTGTCGTTTTAGTACTTTTAGTGGCCCTAAAAGTTGACTTTTTTTCGGGTCAAAATTTGAGAAAATGTTCTTCATGGAAGTTGTAGGGGACGTTAAACCGAGCGCGTGCATATGTGGTTCGTAAAAATCGGAGCTCGTATGCAAAAGTTATAAGCGAAAAAGGAAAGGTTACTGTTCATGGTAAGTTTCTATAAAAAGGAAAATCACTGTGGTAAGTTTCCAATTTTGAGAAACTTACCGGGCTCTCTCTCTCTCTCCTCTCCCCCGATCTCTCCTCCTCCGGTTTCGGGGTTTTTCGAATTTCCGGCGTAACTTCCGATTCCGGCCACCTGACGGCGTGCCACCGGTCATTCTAGGACCGCCTCTCCCTTCTCTACACGCTGGTACCCTGGGCTTTCGACGATTTGGCCGGAAAACCCCGATTCGAAGCAAAATCTCCTCCGGGTGCGATTTCGGTTTTTCCGGCGATTCCACCGTTTCCGGCCGTCTCCGACCACCAAATTTGGATCGAAGGGAGCGCCTCGAGCCGGCGAACTTTTCCCCTAAGGCCTCTTGCTCCGATTTGCATCGTGGAGGCCAAATCGACGAAGAACACCCTAGGGTCCGAAGCTTGATTTCTGGGTTTTCTTCATCGGCTTAATCCGAGCTCTTAAAGGTAAAATTGGGACTTGTTGCAGTTTAGAAATTTGTGGGGTTTGTTGTTTTGCAGCTACTGTCAATTTTTTGTGGCCATCGGAGGTGGTGGCCGCCGGCGCGTGAGCCCCACGCGCCGCCACTGTGGGTGGCGCGTGGAGGTGTGTAGGGCAGTGTTTTAATTCCATTTTTTAGCCCATTAAATTCTATAAATGTTGTAGAGCTTGTATGTGAAGTTTGGTGATTTTTGGAGAAACTTGGAATTAATTATGAATTTTTGAAGTTTAGGGTTTCGATTATCGAATTACAAGAGTCCGACCGTCGGATACCTCTCGGTTCTGCCTTGGAGCCTTTAAATTAACGAATTGGTATTAGTGGTATAATTTGGGCTAAATCCGAGGAAAATTGGGAGGTGAAATTATGAGGAATTGATTTTAGGAATTGTAGTAAATTATTGAAGAATTATTCACGGAATATAATTGTGTACAGGACGACGTACCGAGCTATTGCTCGATGATGGAACACGAATGCATGATCGTCGGAATAGTACTGTGAGTGGACTTTTGTTTTAAATATCGATGCATGCATTTATTTTCTTAAAATAATGCTCTAGTGATTATTCATATTACTTTTTGAGGAAATGAATTAATTTTCGGAAATTGATTTCGAATTATATCATGGTTTTGATTTATAATATTATTTGATGAATTTCTTATTTCCGAGGTAAATTTCCGGAATTAAGTATATCCCTAATCACCGAGTTAAGCTCCTGGAAGATTTTCGAGATGAGTTTTCGATGGAGTTGGATTTCTCATTTATTTATTGACTTTCGGTTTTGGCATTGGGAATGCCTAATTAATGATTTTTTTTGGATTTGGTTTGTTTCTTGGAGTTTTTGAGAGATTTTTGGAATTGAGATTTGCTTATACTAATTTCCGGTTTTGGTTACGGATTTGAGAATATTTGGGCGTGTGGGACACGCCGTCGATTTATTCCTATTTCTCACTTATCCATTTTGAGATTGAGAGTAATCTTGGCATGCGGGGTCACGTCGTTGAATACATGGTTTCTATCTCGTGAGAAATGTGGGGAAGCTACATGGATTTACTGGTTTTCGATGATTTTTTCCTCACCATACGCGGGTTATGTGATTAGGTCTCCTCCTCACTGACTTTGTGTTGGTGAGTGGCAGTTGAGGTAGCTTGTTCTCCTCCTCACCTACTTTGTGTTGGTGAGTGGCAGTAGAGGTGATTTATTCTCCTCCTCACGTGGGTGGCAGTCGAGGTTATTAGTTCTCCTCCTCGCACAATCTATGTGTGAGTGGCAGTTGAGGGTAGGTAGAGCCTGGGAGGCTCCATTTCCCGTATGGTGATATCTCTTCCCCATATCCTATCATTTCTCGACTAGCGGGGCCTAGTCTGATTTCCGTGTAACCAGCGGAGCTGGTCTTATCCTATTGAGTATCGGAGTTTCGATCTTTCCTCTCAGTTGTTTGTGACTAGCGGGGCTAGTCGGTTTTTTTTTCTTGAGCGGAGCTTCTCGTGATTTGTTTTCTAAATCGTTGCATGCATCGAGAGTTTTTAAGGAAATAAATGTGGGAAAGTATAAAATCCATTTGGTTTAAAAATTGTTTATTTTTGTCCACTCACGCTAACGTATTTTATGTACTTTCCCCTGGGCCCTTCGGTTTCAAATGCCCAGTTTGCAGGCGAATTGGTTGAGGTCGGGCGTACACGGAGTTGAGGCATAGTCAACAGCATGGCTTCCGCATCTGCCTTTGAATTAGGTTTTCCTCTTATACCTTCTGTTAGAATTGCTCTGATTACCTATGGGATTTATGCTATTCGAGTTGAGATGTGTGTTTTTTTTTTAATTGGAGACTGATGTTGATTTGGGGAGCAGGGTGGCTCCAGGAGTATAAGGATGAATTGATTGAGAAGTGTTAATGTTCTCTACAGGTTTGGGTAGCCCATTTTAGGGGAAGTTCCGCCAAATTTTTGGTAGAATTTCTTCTAAGGTGGGCCCCGCAGGGTCACTTCGGATTTCAGGGTGAAATCCGGGGCGGGTCCTGTCAAAGAGTGTTCATAATATTCGAACTAAGAGCGTTCATAATCAATGAACTAAGAGTGTTCATAATATTCGAACTAAGAGCGTTCATAATCAATGAACTAAGAGTGTTCATAATATTCGAACTAAGAGCGTTCGTTAGCAATGAACTAAGAGTGTTCATAATATTCAAACTAAGAGCGTCCGCAAGCATCAAATAGTGACCATATTAAACATCATTGTTTCGGTTTAATCCAAATATTCTTGGAAATTGATTTCTTGGTAGCATAGCTCGGAAATCTTATTATTAGTGTTCATGGAAGCATTGACTCCGAAACTAATTCGTTCTTATTTCACCCTTTTTCAGGATGTCAAACTCGAACATACTCGATTTTGTTCCATTGGATTATGCAGGCAAAAGATACCTTATGTGGGCTCAGGATGTTGAGCTCCACCTTATTGCCCGTGACTTATTGCATACAATCCAAGAGCTTTGTCATAAAGGAACTGCTCCAGACCCTCAAACTGAGATCGAAAATTCTAGGGCACTTGCCCTAATAATGCATCACATGGATAGGGACCTCAGGTTTGAGTTCATGAATGAGGATAGCGCTATAAAGCTATGGCAAGCGCTTCGTGAACGTTATGGCAACGTCCACTCCATCCTTCCGAATTTAGAAGCAGAATGGAATGATCTTCGCTTCTCTGACTTTGATACAATCATACAATTTTATTCGGAAGCTCTCCGCATCACAGGAATGATGCGCTTCTGTGGCAAGATGATCACAGAAGAACAATTGATTGAGAAAACCCTCAATACCTTCCCTGTCTATGCTATGAGGTCCTGTGATTTATTTCGGACTCATATAAATGCAAGACAGATCACAAGCTTTCAATAGCTTATTGAAGCTATGGAAATTGCAGAAAGGCAAGACAATGAGCTTGTGAGAAGAGAAATTGATAGACTTCGAGATAGCTATCCAGAGCATTGTCCAATGGCTAGAGAAAGTCGCCATAGACGTCATGATCCATATGATCGAAATGCTCATGAAGGTAGTCGCCAAAGGCGACAATCACGCCACCGTAGGAGTCGTGACTTTGAGGGACGAAGGGTTGGAAACCATAAAGCCAACGTTGGCCATGGTAATAATTTTCCAACGCCTCCGGTCCTAGGGACCATGCACATTGCGCCAATGCGCCTCAATCAAGGGAGAATCCTCTTCATGGTGTCTATTTCTGATATGGAACATCTAATCAATGGACCTGAGTTTGCAATGTACCTAAGAAGGTAGCCGCCTCATGGTGATCAAAACATCGAGTCAATGAAGACTTCAAATCTGGCGATGAAGATAAAATGCCGCAGATTTTATATAGTCTTTTATTTTCCAAGAATTATGTAATGGCAATTGTGCCTTAATCAATAAATGATATTTTGTATTAAGTCTCTCTCACTAGGCTCACCCAATTAAGTATGATGTCTAGGAAACTAGTTGAGATTAGTGGTACTTAAAAGAGCCTCGCTCCACCGATTCCTGGTAATGTTTAATTGGAATTACCAAAATGATTGAGTGACTACAATTTGTCTTAGTTTGATTTTTATTTTGGATTAGATTTTTGGTTACGAAACTTTGATGTAATCATTGGCTATTAATAAAGTGTCGATTCTTTTATTTCATGTATTGGACATACTTTAATTTGAACTTTATTATTTCAAAGATATAAGAGCCCATGGTTTTCATGTGGAAACACATTGTGAGAATGGACAAGAGTTCCTTTGCATCACTTCTAATGACTACGAACATAAACGAGTATTAGAGAAACTTATGTGTCGCTCTAGTGGGTTGTATGTAACCACTATTCGCATTATTGAACCCAACCATGTCATGAGAGATGACTTATGGGATTCTAACACATATAGGCTTTGGCAAGACCGTTAGGAACACCCAGGTCATGATATGATGATCCGTATACTAAAGACTTCACACGGATATCCATTTTTCAAAACAAAAAGAAGTAAAAACCGAAATTCGGTCCAAGGAAGGGCACATGCGCCACACGACACCGTCCCTATGCACAACCGCCCATCAATGGCCGGCGCCGCCTACCCCCTGCGGCCCAAAGATGGCTTTGACGCCAACAATGCCTCCTTGGCCCATTTTTCTACTTCTAAAGTCTATTGTGACTTCGTGGCTCAACCAAATTCTTCCTTGGTTGCTTCTAAGGCCTATCGTTCGTTTTACAAAGCCTGCTCTTTAGCAAAATTAGGATCGAGACCATCCTATGCAAAGGACCCAACGGAAATATTTCCATTCTTACATAGAATCCAAGGGGATTCAGTGGACCGATTCAACCAACGTGCGGACTGTTTAGATGTTGGTTGATGTGCGGACACGCTGGTCACGTGTCGCGCTATCGCCCACTCGTAATGCTGCTTATGATAAACTCCTGGCCCAGATCATATGGCTACGGGCTCACTACCCGGATCATCTCATTCAGTCAATTCGACTTGATAATGCTAGAGAGTTTACATCGAAACAATTTTCGATGACTATTGCTTATCATTGGGGATTGATATTAGGTATCATATTCCCATGAACACACCCCCATGGTCTCACGGAAAAGCCACCATTAAACGACTACGATGGTAGCCCGGACATTGGTAATGCGCACCAATATTTCCGCTTGGGGTTATGCAATATCGCATGCAGCTATGCTAATTCGTCTACGACTCATAGCCACTCAACTTTTATTTGCGTTATAGCTAGTGACTAGGTACGAGTCTAATATCTCGTACTTATGCATATTTGAGTGTGCGGTTTATGTGCCAATTGCGCCGCCACAGCGCATCAAAATGGGTCATTGCAACGAATGCATATATATATTTATGTTGGATATAAATCTCCAACTATCCGTCCGCTATGTAGAACCCTTGACAGGCGATCTCTTTACCGCTATTTGCGGATTGTCACTTTGATGAGACAGTCTTCCCGTCGTTAGGGGGAGATAAGAACAACAATGTTCAACAGAAACGACAGGAATTGTCGTGGTCTGTCCCCACTATGTCTCATCTCGATCTCCTAAAAGTGACGAGATCACATATACCTGCTGCAAACATGCCTGTAAAGATAGATGTCCCTTCAAGAGGACATGGCGCCACCCAAAAGAGATGGGCACGGCACCACCACCATGGATAGTGGTATAGTGACACCACAATGTGGCATAATGGCGTCATAGGCCATGGGTTACGCTAGAGAGCGTAGGAGACCCATAGGTTCGATGGATTCTCACCCTAGGAAGAGAGTAAGTTTGGCACAACTTGATCCATTGATCATTGATACTCAAAATCCGTCTCATGAGAATATTCTGGATTGTGGTTATGTCCAAGAGACATCGTTGGGGGACGCCTCAACATTAGAACCAACTCCTGAGAATATAGAGATCTCTACAAACTACACTAGTGTACATGAGGACGTGGAATTATTGAGACCAATGACATCGAACCTTACTCCGTTGAAGAATGCCAACGTAGAGAAAATTGGCCTAAATGGAAAGATGTGGTCCAGGTTGAATTGGATTCACTAACGAAGAGGAAGGATTTCGGGCCTAAGATCCCAATACCTCCTAACATAAAACTTGTTGACATTAATAGGTCTTCGTTAGATAGCGTGATGAGAAAAAGATATGGTAATCTTGCCTTATGGCGCAAGACTTCTCACAAAACGCCCTGGAATCGACTACGAGAAGACATATTCTCTCGTAATGGATGTCATTGCACTCCACTACCTTGTCAGTTTGGTAGTTTCCGAATAACCGAACATGCAGCTTACGAATGTGGTCACTACATGGGGATCTAGATACGGAATATAATGAAGGTTCTTGTGAACTTCATTTACCCAAGTCAAGTGACTCTAGACCATGGAGCGCGTTTGCAACGAGGTTGAAACGCTCACTAAAGTGACTACTTGATTGGAAGGGATATGATGAACTATGCCCACGCGTTTCCATGACAAGTTCCGGATTTGCAATTGTCGCGGTTTATGTTGATAAACATAATTGGAACCCATGAGAGTTAAGGGAAACCGCTGAACACCTGAAATCCGAGTTTGAGAGGAAGGGTCTTGGGAGAACACGGTTTTGTCTAGATTCAGAACTTGTATACCGTGTTAATAAATGCTTAGGCATTTTTATAAAGTCAAAGATGCACTCCCATGGTCGTCCGTAGTCTTGGCCCTAAAAGGGATCCGTTTCGTCCCAGGGATGATGACGAAAACGTGTTAATAGCAAAAATGCTTACCTGGGTACAATAGGCGCATTATTGTACTTATCACAATACAAGACCGGACACCTCAATTGTTACGAACTTGTTGGCTAGATATAGCCCCGCGCCAATGCAACGTCATTGGACTGGTATAAAGACAATCTTTCGTTACTTAAAATATACGATAGATATGGGCTTGTTTTATCCCTACAGAGAGAAAAGAAATGACGGAAGTATGGGATCGGACCCCACAAGGCAAAATGCCACCTTCCGTGATGTAGACGTCGGAGCTACCGTCCATGGTGGCCGACGTTCTCCTCCTCCCCTCCATCAAAACGACAACGATGTCTTGATGGGTTTGGCTGATGCAGGGTATCTCTCTAACCCTCATAAAGGTCGCTCCCAAACGGGTTATGTCTTTACCATGGGAAGCACTGCGATATTTTGGAGGTCTACAAAGCAGACCCTTGTTGCTACTTCCTCAAATCATGCAGAGATTACCGCTCTACATAAAGCCGTGCGTGAATGCATATGGCTAAGGTCTGTAATTAGACACATTCGAGGAACTTGTGCTTTGAAGTCTACCATAGATGAACATACATGAATTTATGAAGATAATGCAGCTTGTATTGAGCAAATGAAGTTAGGTTTCATCAAGGGCGACAACACCAAGCATATATCGCCTAAGTTCTTTTACAATCAGCAACAACAAGCACTTCTAAATATTGAAGTGAATCAAATCCGATCAGAGGATAATGTAGCGGACTTATTTTCTAAGTCGTTACCAAAATCCATCTTCGAGAAATATGTGAAGAGCATCGGATTAAGAAAGTTATCCGAACTCCCATGATTGTAGCAATCAGGGGGAGATATTGACATCAGGGGGAGGTATGATGTCTACATGTTCGATCTCGAAGAGTGAATAACGTGTTGTGCTCTTTTTGTCCTTCGACCAGGGTTATTTTTGTCCCACAGGGTTTTTGTTACCTGGCAAGGTTTTTTAGTGAGGCAACGATCAAAGCGTCATCACCAAGTTTGAGCGGCACAAGGGGGAGTGTTGAAGGATGTCGACATCATATGTGCCTCTTCAAACTAGGGTTTAGTCCTACAGTTGTAATAGGAGAAGGTTATAGATTTCCTAGTTATGTTCGGATTCTATTACCTTTCTTGTACTCTGTAAATTCCCTATATATAAAGGGCTCCTATTATCAATAATAAAACCCAATTCTCCCATCAATTCTCTCTGCAATTTCGATTTACTTAAAAAATATATAATATAATCTGTGAGCCCCTGAAAATTTTAGTTAATTTCCAGAAGTAATTTCTTGCCAATAAGATTTTTTCCGCAAGGTGATTTAAGTGGAGGAAATGATTTTGGAGATTGTTTTAATGTCGAGGCCACCTATTGGGCCTTATGATTTAAGTTTGGGCCAGAGTCCTTTGTTGTGAGCCTAAAAGGTTACTATAGTTCATTGAAGTAAAAGGTCGTCGAAGCAAATTTGAAAGGAAGGCGAATTGAGTTGTAGTGAAGATCTGAATTTTTAGTTTTAAAGAAATCGAGTTTTGGGCCTAGGACGAAGTGGAGAAGTAATTTAGGAGGTTTCTGATGAAAGACGAAGAAAAGAAAAGTTACGAGCCCAAAACCGAAAACAATTAACTAGGAGAGTTTCGTAATTCGTCGCAAGGGCAAAATTGGTATTTCACGTACACAAGCATAAATAGGAAATTGGGAAACCCTAAAACCTAAACTCTCTCCTTTTCTCCCTCAGCCGCGTCCTCTCTCTCTCTTTCTCTCCCCGACCTCTCACTCCTTCTTTCTCGTCCTCTCTCTGTCATCACCGGAAAACACCATTTCCGGCTACCATCTCACCACAACGCCTCCACCAATCAACTCAGTGCCAAAATCCGACCCAAACCCAAGAGAAATCGAAGCCGTGCATCGACTCCGGCCTCCACCTGCGATCCTCCAAACCGCGACGCCACTGTCGCTACCTCCCTTCAGATTCTGGCTGCCGCCTCGCCACACCACCACCACCGCTCAACTCAGTGGACTACGGAGACCAAAACCCAAAGGAAGCTACCCCAACCGACGCCGGAAAGTCGCCGTACGTACCACCGCCGGAGGCATCGAATCTGCATGCCTTCATTCTCCAATCTCCAGTCCAAAGTGAGCCAAACCACCACCAAACATGGAGTCAGCATCTCTCCCTTGACCCAAAACCCCCAAATCCCGACCTCCTATTCCGACCAGAGCCACCGCCACCGTGGACGCCGCCGTGAGCGCCACCAGCTTATCCTCTTCTTCTGGTAAGCTGGATTTTTATCCCTTCTTCTTAGTTGAGGCTCCTGCTTCGATTTAGATTGAAAACCCTAATGGTTGTTGTTCAAATTGGATTGTGTGAGGTTGAGGATTTCTGCGTTTCTGGAAGTTTTGGAGGAGGAGAAGACTACTGGCCGGGTCAGTTTCAATTGAAACTGGAAAAGGTAAGAACCATGTACAGGTTCTGTTTTGGGATACCGAAATGGTCAAGGTTTGGTTATTAATGATCTGGTATTGGTTAGGTGTTTACACGACTATGGGTGGTGGATTGCAGCAATTGGAATTAGCTTTCAGTTTGGAAAAGAAGAATTGGTAAGGGTCCGGGTTTTGAATCTGATGTTTGGTGAAACTATTGTGGTTGTAATCTGTTGTTTGATCGATGAATGAGTATGGTTAATGTGTGAAATTTTTAGTAGCAACTATGTGACTCGGTTAAGTCTTGGTATTGTGACCCACGATTGAAATTGTAGAAATGGGTAAAAAGAGTAAGTTAAGTGTGAGTTGGTGAGCATGATGTTGAATGGTTGGAAAATGGATTAAATAAAGGTAAATTTAAGATGACATTTTGGGTCAAAGGCTTAAACAGTTTGAAAATTGAGATTGGATCAATTTTACGACGTAAGCTAAATGCTATGATTGATGTTAATATTGAGAAGCTGTTGATAAAGAAAATGGTGGATTTCTTATGCTTAAGTTATTGTAGTAAAGTTAATGAAACAAAAACAATGAAAGTATTCTCGTAGTTATCATATCCCGGAATGAACTTAGTAAACAAAATCATTCGGGAATGGTAGTTGTGATTTATTTTTCTTAAAGTAAAAGTGCTAAACAAAAGAAGGTGAAAGTGCCAAGTATGATCACCATATCCGGAGTGATTTAAATGCTATATCGATCATTTGGATTATTTGGGAATGGTAAGCGTAATTGTTACTAAAAGAAGGGAATGGTAGACAGTATATTTAACCCGAACTATATTATTGAAAGGGGGTATGATCACCATATCCCAAATGGGCTTACTATTCTAAGTGAGTTGTTCGGGAATGGTTTTTGATAATTATCGATCATGGGTTATTTGGTGAATATATTTTAAAGTGAGTTATGAGTCAAGTTACTTATTGGTTTAATTTTATTATAAAGGACTCGAGTGTGTGCACTTGGATTTGAACAAATGATCGAAAGTCGGGAACGAACCCGAATGTGGACGAGCACTCCAATTCCAGGTAGGGTGAGCTGTCCCTTCCTTGTTAGAGGCTTTTCTATATGTGGAATGCTCTAGTATAATAATATGTTGCCTGCAACTACGTTTTTGGTTGTTCATTAGTCGATGCCTCGTGATATCTGTGTTTCCATAACTGATAATTGCTTATTGCGAAAACCGAGGCTAGACTTGCATGTGGAGATACTGTACCCATCATATGTTTGTACTTGTGACCTGAAAGTGAATGGGACCTAGACGCGTAGATTCCTAGGGATCCCACGGTGTCGATAACCGTGAACCTCCGGAGGGGGCCGTGCTCCTATGTTTGTCGAGGAAGAGTGAGTACAGACAGTGAACCAGTCATAGAAGACTCAGGGCCAGGAAATGGACACTTTCGCTACTTGTAGTCACAAGGACTACAGAGTAGTTGGCCGGTTCTTGAAGGATGACGAACCGGGTCGGTCACCGATTTGTTTGAGTTTAGCCGGCAGGTAAGTATCTCGGAGTTCCAAATTGTGTGAAGCATACTGCATATGCTTTATAAAAGAAATAAATGTTTGTGGTTGCCTCTTTTAAAGTATTTTCAATAAACGTGCACAATATTAAATATTTTCAAGTATATTATTTTTCAAACCTAGCATGGTTGGGTCGGCCCCTATTGGGCATGCGAGGACGAAAGCTCACCCCTACAACAGTGTGCAGGTTTCGAGCGTGTGGTCGGGGAGCGCACAGTGGAGGCACATGGCCCGGCTTGGCGTATTTTTCTTTACTTTGTTAAATTAAGATCTTAGTCCTTTACCGGACTTTGAAGTCTCTTATTTATTTACTTTTATTTGTTTTCTATTTGCTTATTTACAAAATCTCGGTAGACCCGTAACCCTGGGGCGCGTCTCTCATACTTGTATTTACTTAGTGATTTGTTGTTTTCCGAATTGGGCTCCTATTGTAAGCCCAAATCCTTTAGCCCATTTTAATTTCCGCTTTGAAAATATGTTGTTCGGTTGCTAGAATGATTTGTCCAGGAAAATGTTTTGTGAATCAACCAACTAAACCCAAAAGGCCTTGCGGTTTCGGGTTGATGAGTCATCGGGATGTCATGCGTGACATGTCGATTTCTCATTGGCTCGGGGTCGCGGCGCTGTGGGACCCCCCCTCTCGGGTCACCACATAATCAAAAATAGTATGAAAGAGAAGACAAGTGAAGAGTCAAGCTTATGAGTACAAGATATTCACAACATTTGTTGTTCTAAAGCCGCAGACGCCTCCCTACGTTGTTCATAGGATGTCTAATCCGCTTTGCATGACTAACGATAGATGGGGTGCTAAGTATTTATCGATTGCCCAAAAAATGGAAAAGAGAAATTTGAAGACTAAAGAAATGAGAGCAGTAGAAAAGACGTCCATTATTTGTCTCAAGAGTTTATTATTTATAGATTTCTTCATAACCCTTTAAAAAGACATGACACTTGAATTTAAATAAAAAACCAGCAATCCCCCACAAGATTCAAAACTTCATAAACTCAAAAAATATGGGAAGATTGAGAGAGAAGGAAATTTATGCAATAGGTGTAGGTGTCTTTCAGACTTGAACCTACACCTAGTTTAAACAACTTTTATTCGAAAGAGAGTCTTCAACTATGTCTTGAACTAGTAAACAATTCATTTCACACTTTACAATTACTATGCTGTAGTCCTGTAGAAGCTGATTATTCCAACTATATTTTCAAACAAACCAAAGAGAAAAACTTATAGAAGTAGCAACGGTTTATAGAAGTATAACGATAAAAAAGGACACTTTGCTCAAATTATCTAATTTCTATTCTCCCAATAATATGAATCAGGGCGGACTGGATAGAGGTCTTGAGCAGATGTAGATGAAGCAGTCCACGACCCTTCAATTGACATAGTTTGTCTCTGACTCTCAGGGTCACCATTGTTTTCTTCAATATTGGATTGAAAATGTTTCCTCATCGCATTGATTTCATTAATTGAGGCGTTTGGATCAAAGACCACCTCTTGAACAGAAGCCTTACCTTCAAGCATGCTCACCACTGAAGACATGGCGGGCCTAACTGCTGAAGAAGCATTGGCACAAAGGAGAGCAATATTGATCGTAGTAATCATCTCTGCTTTGTTAAACTCTGAGTCCAACCTTGGATCCACTAGGTCCAACAAACTTGCTCTCTCTTTTAGAAGAAGTGCCTAGAAACAAGAAGGTACAAAAGCCAATATGATTTCAAATTAATGTAATTGAGAGGCTCATATTGACTATCACCAAGAAAACCAGTGAAACTTTTTAGTGTTGTTCATAAAAAGTCATGCAGAACTGATATTATAACAGAAAAGATAATAAGCCAGAGTATGCTTTAATAGAGATAAATGGTATCAACAAAACTCAAGATTAAATAAGGAAGCCAGTAGATTCACGTTACCCAATCTAGAAGATAAAAACATTCTTCCTTTGAGCGATAAGTTGTATTGCACCTTCCACTGACCATTTCCAATACAAGAATTCCAAAACTATAAACATCTGCTTTATCAGTCAGATAACCTCGCATTGCATATTCAGGTGCCATATAACCACTGCCAAATCATGCAGTCAACCATCATCGGGGTTAAACAACTAGTAAAGATACTACTATTCCAAATATCATAGGGTTTTTCTTTTATTAATTCAATGTTTAAAATGTGATAGGGATGACATAAAAAAGCTGCATTGGAGGAACAAATCTGCATCTTAAGATTTGTTGAATAGTAAAGAACTAGTAAGTTAAAACTTTTATTAGGGTAGAGAAACATTCCATTTGTCCATGTTTTCTTTTTCCTTTCTCTTATATGGATTATGGACCCATCTGGGTGAAATGAAGATAGACTGAAAAGCATAGGAAAATAAGGTAAAACATAGGGGCTCACAAAGTTCCAGCAATCCGAGTGCTTATGTGGGTATTATCGTCTTCATCAAGCTTGGCCAATCCAAAGTCAGATATCTTTGGGAAAAGATTTTTATCAAGTAGCACATTAGTAGCTTTGATGTCTCTATGAACGATCTTCAACCTTGACTCCTCATGGAGGTAAGCCAAACCTCTGGCTATACCAACACAAATCCTATGCCTTGTTGGCCAGTCCAACTTCACCTGACTATCTTTTGGGCCTATAATTGATAAAAAGTAGTTTGGAGAAATGAATTCTCTGTTTCTTTCTTTTGAGTATAATTAATATCTTGGCCCTCTAGCATGAACCAAAACAAGGTAAATTATATGAAAATTATAAGAGAGAAACACTTTACCAAATAGAGCACGTGCGAGACTATTGTTTTCCATGTATTCATAGACAAGCAACAAGTTATTTCCTTCAATACAGCATCCATAAAGCTTGACAAGGTGAGGGTGTTGCAGAGCAGAAATCATGCCTATCTCATTCACAAATTCACGATTCCCTTGCTTCGATTTGGCTGAAAGCTTCTTAACAGCAATTGCAGTGTTGTCTGATAGAAGGCCCTGCATTCAACAAACATACTTAACCTCTTCTGTAAACAGTAAAGAGGTTTAACAAGAAATATGATGCATTTAAATTACCCCAAATGCAGTAAATAAATATTATCGGAATGATTGGTTATGAAGAATACCCTGTAAACAGGACCAAAACCACCTTCTCCAATCTTGTTCGCTATGTCAAAGTTGTTCGTGGCAGTTTTGATTTGCCTCAAGGTAAATTTGCCAGTCTGCAGGTCCACACCCTTCAAATCTATGTATGAAGCAAACTTAGATAAGAAATTATATTATTCCCCATAACTTCAGAATATGGCATTCTTAATTTTTAATATCTTGAGACTGGTTTAATGCCTACGACTTGACAAAGTCAATGAAGCCATAGCTTTAACAGCATAATTAGATCATCTCATCTTACATTTGTGGCAGTGCATATGTTATGGAATGAGAGTAATTTACATGAAACAGACGTAGGAAAACAACATAGATAGTCATCTTAGCAAAGAAAGAAACATAACAAATATAAAAGAAATTACAAACAAAAGAAACCAGGATAACAGAAACAACTGGAAATCTGAAATACCTTGTTCCAAAGTATTTGCTGGTCCTATGAAGCCTTTCCACCAGAGAATACATAAAATCACTAATATTATGAACACTCCTCCAGCCACAATTCCAACCACTTCAGCAGCCGATATACCACTTCCACCTCCTGGCGAGGGTTCTGGCGAGGGTGGCGGGGGTATATAATCTGCCATAGGAAGAATATGTTTAGTAAATTATTATTCGAATTATTATTATTGTTAATACTATTTTTTTTTTTTTTTACTCTTGTACATGCATATATTTTTCATGGTGAAAATGGACTTTTTCATCTAGTGCTTGAAAGCATACTCCATGTAGTATTTCAATGCAATTAAGAACACATACCCATTACTGACAATAGCATAAATCAGTTTTATGTGAGAGCCTAAGAGGGTACTTTAATAAAGTTGATATCTTAACTCTCAAGTCAAGAAATAAGTAGGTAGATGCAATTTTGTGGCAATTTGATCAAAGTAAGAGAAACTGAAGAGTCCAGTCAAAAGCTCAAGACATTGTTATACGAGAGAGCTGAAGTAGAGTTTAATCATATGAGAAACTCCCCATTCTCCACAAATAATTATTAGAAGAATCTCATAACAGTGCAAAACTTACTTGGGTCTACAGAAATGGCTGATATAAGAGGACCATAGACTCCTCTTTCAGGGATAGCCTGTGTTCCTTTCCCATTCCAAAAGAAACGAATCTCCAAGGTTTGATTTGTTACGAAAGCAGTATAGTTTTTTATGACTGATATACCATTCCCACCTGCTGCATCCGCAATATTAAAATCCTTCTCCACTTGTTTCCCCTGCAATATACTATTTTAATTACTTGCCGTTTCATTCTCACAATGAAAATTATATGTCTCAGTCTTGATTTCAATCTATTACATGTCATTACTCGAAATTCATAAACGAAAAACTCATTTTTCAATTGGCCAAAACCTAATCATCATTTGTTGAATATTAGAACCGTGGAAATGTATGTAATTAGCTACCTGAATGTAAATATCAAATATACGCCTTCCCAAGCTACGATATGTCGTGTCATTTGTAAACATTATCTCTGCAAAATGGAGCTTCACTGTGTAGTTTTCATTCCTCAGGCAAAACCCAAAATAAGTTAGAGAGATGGGTGAAACGCGTGCAGTCATGTACAGTTGAGGATCGAGCATAGAGAGTGTAGATTTATTAGACACAATAAAGGTGTCTTGAGGATGGTCATCATCAGGGTAGTAACCAGTGCTGCTAAACCCCCAATTGCTATTGCTTTTGTAAAATGATGAAGGTCCACCTTGATCGATATCTGCTTCATATGTTACGGATGTGCTGATAGCTTCATGAACATCTCCACCACAATTTATATGGAGAGAGTACAATTCTGGAATGAAAGCAAAAAGAGATTTGTAGCTATTAAAGAGAACAACTAAAAGGAATAAACCCCAAAACAAAAGGAGTTAGTTCATTATAGCTCCCTTGGAAGCTGTTAGCCTAAATTTTTGTTACCGTAAGTCCTTTTAATTGTAACTTCGTGGTAGTTACACAACTAAGCTTCTTTCTAACTAATTTTGTGACAATTACATGCCGAATAACAGAACACCAATGTACCCCTCACCCTAGATCCTAAATCTCCAATTCTTACCATGGTATACTAAACCCTACCACGGTATAATATTGAATAACCCATTAAAAGACCCTAACAGCTCAAACAAACTCAAAAACCTTAACATAACAAAATAACAATGTATGAATTGCATCATTGGAATATCTCAGACACAAAAAAAAAGAGGAGTTGACCTCTGTGAAGGGAAAGAAATGGCAAGCACAATTGTTCCTAAAAATAGAATGGTTTAGATGAGCTAATGAGTGACTACAAGTCAAGTTTGATAAAATTACTAATTTATCATTATTTTCCCTTTATTGGATGTATCTCTAAAGTTTTATGATCTTGCAAAAATGACTCATTAACAATTAGAAATATATAACTAACCAAAATAGTTACTATTCCTTAATTTTCATAAGTTGAGAACATGGTTTTTTTTTTTCCCCTGAAAAAATTGATTTCATAGTAATTTCAATTTATTTCGTGTCCTTCAAACCCTTGAGAGATATCATATTTCAAATATTTAGTAAGGCTACAAAATTATGTGCTTTTAAATTGTACTTTCACCTAGCATGTCTGGAGGGGCAAAACAATAATTTTTTGTCACCTAAAGGAACTTATGTATGCGGAGACCAAATTAAGTTACCTTTCGAACATGTTGCATTATGCAAACATGAAATAATTCTGCAAATAGAAGGCCAAAAATGTCAGAAAGATAACATCACAACTAAAAATGAACTGTAAATTAAAATAAGAGATACACAGTTGGAGACATGGAGTGCCAAACTGCCAACTAGATCTATGGTGCATGCTTTCAGAAAATTTATTTGAAACTTACGACTTGTTTTCCTTTGACGAGCTTGCAAACAAGTTCCTGTAGACATTACCAAAAAAGGAAAAGTTAAGATACTCTACAAAACACAAAGAAATTAAATTTGGGCTACTAAATACATTCTTACATGCTGCCACGGCCACAATTGTCGGTCCCAGTGGTCATGTTGTTGTATGAAAGATCACTGCACATAAAGCATCTGATATGAATTTTTATTTTTAAAGCTTTATTTAGAAAATGCATTATGTTCATGCTGCTCCATGTCGCCAAGTAGTTTGATTTGTGCTGAGGCCTGAGGGATGGAGCATGTTGAGGATATAAAGTAATAAAACCCACGGATGTTCTAAGTCTAGCATGTCAATTACTCGGCATATAATATCGTAAGTCTCTTCACTCATAAAAAAATGGTTTTGGGTATAAACATCAACAAATACAGCAACAAAAGAGCTTTATCACAATACGTACTTAAGATTGGCTTCATAGACATCGATCTTTCATTAGTTCTATTAAAATGCCATATATTCGTTTAAATTGGGATCATATGACCTTTCCTGATCACCTCGATCCATACCCTTTATCTTTACATACATATGCATCAAGACTTCAGCATTGCTGATAACCATCTCATGAACATGCTATTTTCCAACTGCCCAGAATTCTGTCTTATATAGCATGGCTGGTCTAAGTCTAGCAATATATTTCAAAATGTCTTTGGAGGATATATATATATATATATATATATTTTTTTTATCCAGAGCGGAGCTCCGCTTTGAAATTAACGTGTGAAGTTCGAGTTTTTGGGTCACTTTTCGGTCGCATATCCACATCTCGACCGTTCAGTTTTTAGGTACTACTGTATAGATCATCTCTACAAATTTTCAGCCAAATTGATGATCATTAAGGTATCTAACTCAGTTAAACCAATGGACGGACTGAATCTGTCAACCTGAACCGTACTAGCTTTAAAGCAGTTATCAATGCCTTAACGATCATCAATTTGGCTGAAAATTTGCAGAGATGATCTATACACTAGTACCTAAAAACTGAACGGTCGAGATGTGGATATGCGACCGAAAAGTGACAAAAAACTCTAACTTCACACGTTAATTTCAAAGCGGAGCTCCGCTTATATATATATAGGAAATTTTGAACTGTAGGAATCATAAAACTTTGGGAATTTTTTAGGATGCTCTCAAAACTAAGAAGTACTATCTAAGAATGCTATCGTAGATTGAATACCAGTAATCACCAGACAAACTAAGTTAATGCTATGTTGATGGTATAATTGCAAATCAAGCTCCAAATTTCTACTTCACACCATGATGGATGTACTATGCTTCATGTAATAGATAATGTAGTTTTCCTTATTAATTAACTAAGTTTTAAATTTGGGAGAGAGCCTTACATGCAGGTTCCTTTCAGCGATTCGGGCACTGTTCCATTCAGCAAGTTTCCAGTTAAGAATCTACACATATTAAATCCAAAAACAAATGAGTGCAAAATGCAGTGTCCATTATATAAAATTGGCTTATGTTTGATCAGTTCTAAGTGCCTTGGATCATATTTTTATCTGAAAAATCACATACAAGAGATAATTTATATTTTTGGCCGAATTTCCAAGGGATATATATTCACAGAAATAAATTACTATAAATTGTAGATAAACTAAAAAAGTTCTGCAATAGATTTTAAACTATTCCAGTGCTTTTGATTAAAATGAACAAATTCCAAAATGATCATAGAAAGATTAATAGGTTAGTAATTTAGCCTGAGCTTCCACAAGAAAGTGCCCTCGCCAGGCCTGGTTTGTAAAGTTTCTTGGAGATCGATTCCACAGTTAACTTAATAAGTTATTGTTTTTTGTTATGACCATGTTCTAACAGTTTTTGCAGTTTAAGAATACACCAGCTGCGAGTCATTAATCATTATAGTCCCCAACAGAATTGATATTTTGAGCTTGTTGAACCACTGAAGAATATTTGTCTGAATGTTGGTGTAAAAGAGTCAAGATCTGTTATTTGAATTGCTTACATGCACGTCACTTTATTAACAAAGGGGCCAGGAATTTTCCCAGTAAGCTTGTTAAAGCTGAGGTCTCTGCAAACAAAACAATATCAAAAGCATGTCACAGTAGGATCAAAATCCCAGAACATGATTAAGAATCAATATATATTGTACTAATTGGCCATTGTAAAGAATAATTTGAAGCATCTGACCTGAAATTGTTGCAGCAAAAGTACAGATCACAGACTATATAAAGCAGTTCTATATTTGTTAATCAGATATGAATTATGCACTTCATTAATTGATAATTGATATGCGTTATGGAATGAGATACACAACAAACATGTGCATAATAGTAGGATCATATGTTGTTTAGAAATGATCCATCAGTCAGAAATTAAGTGAAAAAGTGCAAAATTGGCAGCATACCAACACTCAGGTGGATAGGTATGGAATACAAGGATACTAAAGTTGCCGACCGATTGAAGGAAAATGGTAGCAGTGAAGGTAATTAAACATAAAGTACAAGAGACTTGATCAAAATGTTCTTAACTTGATTTAGGGTGTTCAGAGGAACTGAAGGTGGCACTTCAAGTAGGTTCTGCTCTAGCTGTTCATCTCCCTTTTTCCCTCTTACATTTCTATTTCTTGGAACAGTTTAAATTGTTTTCTTATGATCTTATCTAATTGGATCCTCCGAACGATGATAAAATATGGACAGAGTAAGACAAGTGTCCAATAAAAGCCTGAGTCTGCTAAAATATAAGCTCAGTGTATGCCTGAACGTGCATGATTACATTGATTAAACATTAAAAAACGGACATGTGATTTGATCACTGCATAAAACACTCTCAATTTAATTCACTGTCTATGTTTCTACCACTTAGACTACATACTTTGTATAATTGGACTTCAGTAGATATTATCAAAATAATACTTACGGCACACAGGCATCTACGAACCACCTCTAACATTTTCTAAAATTCATGCAATAATGCCAAAATGATTCTTTAATATATTAACATCTAGAAAGAAAAAGATTTTATCTGAACACAGGAGACACAAGAAGAAAAACATTTATACTAACAAGTACTTCAAGTCTGTCAGTTTCACAAGATACGTATGTAGCGCTAGCTCTCCAGTAAGATTGCAATTCCTCAACATCCTGTAACACAGACACTAGAACTTTGAATTTGCAATGACTTTTGTTACAGCAAGATATACATATGTGTAATTAGAGCATTAACTCACAGTGTTTTCAGTTTTGTCATATTATCAAGTCGAGGAAAAAGTGCTTCATGAGGTCCATCCAAGTCAGTAATTCTCCTGCAAGTTAAAATCGACCATGAATAGCAGCTAGATAATTCCAAATCTGTTCTGAATTTATAAGCTATTAACTCAATGCTATACTAACAGGTCAGTTAATTCCTTCAAAAGAGAGATGCTGGATGGAATTGGCCCAGTCAAACCACTAGCCTGAATCACTCTGTTTCAACAAGTTATAATTTAAGTCAGTGTTATAAAATGTCCAGAATCAGCTATCAGTAAAAATAACACACGTATAAGACACTAACAGTTTTGAAAGATTTGTCCATTTCTGAATGAAATCAGGTATCTTCCCAGAAAAGTGATTGTCATCAACCCGACTGCATGATGGTAGGAAAAAGAAAATTGTTACAAATTAATCTCAGACTGCAATTTATACGGACTCAGTTGGATGCTAAGGAAACATATAAGAAAGAAAAAAATGATAAAAAACTTACAAGTCTGTTAATGTGGTAAGCCTTGCAAATGTTTCGGGCAACTTCCCAGTAAAATTGTTTGAGGAAAGAAGCCTAAAAGAGAAAATAAATGGGAGATATAATTCTAAACAAAGATCAAACAGATAGCTGATTTACTGGCGATAATAACCTCTGTTTGCAACTCATAGAATCAAATAAACCATTTATCTATTATCTGGTGAAATTTCCAATAGGCCAGATGTCATACATTCTGTCTATGCTGGTTAAATTCCCAAGCTCCAGAGGAAGTACTCCTGAAAAATTATTGGAAGTGATGTCCCTACACTCAAAACAAAAAAGATATCAATTCTGTTAAGCAACTTCATATATTAAGCAAGGGAAAAAGGAAAGAAAGAGGAATCACTCACAAACTTTGCAGGGTGCTAATGTTTCCGATCTCAATGGGGATAGAATCTGTCAAACGGTTTCCAACAAGGGAACTGCAACAGTACTCATAGTTGGAATCATTTTTATAAGGAGAATGGTTCCATAACACTAATTGGCCGTAAATATGAAATGAAACAAAACCATATGTAAGATTCAATATTTATGATTCAAATGATTCGTCAACACCAAAGGGCCATCAATCAATAAAGCTGTCTCAGACTCTTCATTTGTGAAAGAAATTTGATGTGATAATATGAACATGAGATGAATATTAATTGCACACTCGCGCGAGCGCACTCACGCGCACACACATATGTATACAGAGAGAGAGAAGTTAATTTAGTACATGTTAACTAGCGGCAGGGAGCCCCATTCTCGAGGGATGGTGCCATTCAAATAGTTGCGGGTGAGATCACTAAAAAAGAAAAGAAGAAAGAACTATGAGTCGTGGTTATAGATACTAGAAATTTGGAACAAAACATTCATTATGACCAAAAGTGCTCTTTTGCTTGCTTTGCACGACTCAAACATGGAGTGGTGCTTACATTATTTGTAGATAGGGAAGCCTCGCCAACTCTGGTGGGAGTGTTCCTGCCAAATTCTGAGCTTTCAGAGATCTGCGCTTCATCAGAAAATAACAAACACCTGTTATATATCCTGCCTAAATTGCAAAAAACAGCCACACAGTACTGAGACTATGAAAGCAGGTCAAATGTTATCGACTTAAAGAAATTGCTTTCTTTTTCTTCTTTTATTGGAGGCCAAGGAACAAAACCCAACTCGAACAGGA
Organism: Rosa rugosa; assembly: GCF_958449725.1. Classification (NCBI taxonomy): domain Eukaryota; kingdom Viridiplantae; phylum Streptophyta; class Magnoliopsida; order Rosales; family Rosaceae; genus Rosa; species Rosa rugosa. Next base: position 53,173,099 of record NC_084821.1, on the reverse strand, counting down.
AGTGGCCACTGGCCAGTTCTTATAGGCATACTGACAAGCAGGTGGAGTGCATGTTTCACACGTACATTGTTCTAATGGAATGATCATTGCCTATCAACCCAATACAGCTATCATGTAGAAAATATGCAGCTAAACTATTTTTGGCTTTCTCCTCTTCTCTGGTTTGAACTCTGAATCCATTCAAAATCCACGTTACACCTAAACCCAACCTACAACTGTCTTAGGCCTTCCCGCGATCCCGCTATCCAGTGCGGCTGGTATTTTTTTTAATATCTTTTTGGAAAGATGTGTCATTTATCAATAAAGATATTTTCTTCTATCACATAACTTTTTTTTTTTTTTGATTGAAGGCATCGCCGCTATATCAGTCTCAAGCCAGGATGACCATTACATACCCGCCGCTGCCAATAACTTGATAGACAAGAGGTTCTGGAGGTATTGCGATAATAATACATAGGTATAGACCACTCATTATACATTCATTGCTCACTCAATAAAAGCGAGCCTATGAGTTATGGCAGCAAATAGGCAAAGCAAAACAATATTCATTAGCGCTCATTAAGAACTAACAAGCATAGGTCTCCAGAAAAGTAGGGAATTATTAGAAGAAAACTAATAAAAACTAAAATAAATATCATGGCCCAATAGCCCAAAGTTTGCTCTAGCCCGAGCCCAAGAGCAATCAGTCTAACCCAACCTTTGTCGCATTGTGCAACGCCGTCGACAGCAAACAAGACAGCTTCGCTGCCGCCACGAGGAATACTACCACCACCACTCGAAGCCACCACTTGACCCCTCGGCGAAACAGTGCAGGAGAAGACCCGACACAAAAACAGACACAGATCCCCAGTGCACCAAGCCACCACCTAAAACCTATGCTTCCGACGTCGCTGCCATTGTAGTTCCTCAAATTACTACTTCCATCGACGCCATGCCGCTATCGATCTCACATGCCTCAGCGCAACATGGAGCTAGAATTAGGCGCTGATGCTGTCAACCTTCAAGCCAAAAAAAACAAACTGAACAGCCACAAGCAAGGCTGACACAGATATTGGGCCACCATCGAACGAGCGCCGCTCGATTACGCTGGAAGACGCGCTAGGGTTCTTGAGAGAAAAATAATGTGGCAGGGAAGAGGTCAAAATTTTTTTTTGTTTTATCACACAACTACTTGAAAAAAAAAATTGTTTTATCACACAACTAATTTAATATTTTTATCACATAACTACTTTAAAAAAATTAAATTTTATGAGTCGAACCTGGGATCTTCCATTTACAAAACAAAGACTAAAGTTTGTTTTTTATTTTGGTTTTTCATATAACAACTAAAAATATACAATAAATAGTTCGTGAATTAAAGTTAGGACATCTCACTCTTACGGCCACCATAAACAAGGCAAAACTATTTTTGCAGACTTCTTTTAAAGGAAAAATGGCCCGAACAGTACCCAACTTTTTCGCCATTCCAAATTTTCGTACCTCAAGTTTCAAAACTATTAGAAAGGTCCCTAAAGTTTTGACCCCGACTGAATAATCGTACCTGGAGCCGTTAGATCTGTTACGGAGGCTGCAGCTGGCATATTTTGAAGGGCATTTTCATCTCTTCATATTTTGATTCATTTTTCTTTTTCTAAACATCTTTTTCTATTTTTTTCTTTTTCCCTACTGTTCTTCGTTTACTCTCTCTTTTCAGTTCTTTTTGCGCTTTGGATTGATTTTCAGGGTGCAAAACACTCCTTGCAAAATCATATGGGTGAATCAATTAATACCAAAGTCTTCCCAATTTGATATTAGAAGACCCACGAGACAAGAGCTTGATTTATATGTTAGATCCTTGCTCAATCCGGATAGGCAAAAGAAAAAAATAGGGACTGAGATAAAATCCAAGGATGGGAAATTCAATTGCTACAAGGATTTGAAGGAAACAAGAAGTTGGACTTGACTGTCTCCACAAACTCATTGTTCTTAAACCCATCCAGATATTCAAGCTTCTCAAACTCTTTCAATCTCGTCTTCAACACCCGAATTGGCTCCCAATCTCCTCATCTTCACCATCTCTTTTCCACTTGCCCCAAAATTCAGTAAACTTCAAATTCCTCCTCCTCCTAATCGTATCAAATTCCATCTTCACCATCTCTTTTCCATCTAATCCCAATCTCCTCATCTTTACCATCTCTTTTCCACTAGCACCTTCTTGTTGAAACTGGCGACGAGTACGCCCTCCGACCACCAGATTCGGCTGCAGTACCTTCACAAAGTCAATCTCCGTCGGCGGCGACGAGGACAACTGGATTGAACAAGGAGGTGATGGTTCTGGGTCTCGGTCGTCGGCGTCGAGCGCGGGGTGGTGACTTCGATCTCGGAGTCTGGGTAGAGGGTAGCCTGAAGAAGAAGCCGGTGGTCTGGGATGTCGGAGGGCGCTGGCCAAGGCGGCGGAGGAGGAGGCTGCCAATGAGGGGCACCGCTGGTCTGGGATGTACCCTCTCTCTCCTTCGAATTGGATGGAATCAATCTGGGCTTCATATAAGTGGTGGCATTTTGGAAGGCGTTTTGGAATCAATTTGGGCTCTCTATACGGTGGGGTTTTCTAGGTTTGCATGAAGATGGAAAAGAATAAAAATTGAAATTTTTATTGCGTTTTGCATTAAAAAATTTCTGGTTTGAGTGAAGATAGTGATGAACAAAGGGGGATTTCTCAGTGTTAATGAGCTTAACAAATTGATTTTGAACCAAGCATCTTTTTCCTCCCTCTGTAATTTTGTGAAGAAAGGGGAGAGGGTGCCCAGATGAGATTTGGATCCAAAAATTACCTATATACCCTTCAATATATATCAGTCGGACGTTGTAACAGAGCTAACAGCTCCACATACTAAAATTGGGTCGGGGTCAGAACTTCAGGTACCCTTCTAATAGTTTTGAAACTTGAGGTACGAAAATTTAGAATGGCGAAAAGGTGGGGTTACTATATGGGACGTTTTCCCTCTTTTAAATCGCTTTCATTTCTGAGAACCCTAGTGGCGCCTCCATTAGCATTGAGCACTATGGGTAGGGCCTAGGCTGTCGCTCAGTCCCTCTCCTTCGCCCAAAACGATCGAGCACGTCGCACTTTTTTGTGGCATATCATCGAAGGCCTCGTAGAGCCTCCTTCATCTTCGGATTTCTTTGTTTGTCAGCTAAAGCATGCATAATATGATCATACAGATCCAAGGTACTTGTTTTGGCATGGCTAACGAAGGCGCACCAAAAGGGCGGCTAGGTTTGTCCGATGTGGTGGCATGGGCTTTGGCTGGGGATGTGGTAATGGTGCTGTATGGTGGCTTCCTTCATGCTTTGGTCGTGGGCTGTAGGTTGGCCTAGCCTGCTGTGGAGGTGCTGCTTGGTGGTTTTGGGTGCGATAGCGGTGCGGCTTGGTGGCCTAGTGAATGATGTCATTAGTTTTTGGAATCTAATTATGGGTTGGCTTTTGATTCGGTCGTCACAATCATGGGTTCTAGTTTCGAGTCAGATTTGTGCTCGATATGGTGGTAGGTCTACGAGTTCGTTGCTTGCAGCGTTGGGTGATGGCAGCGGTGGCGAATTGGATACCAGGAGATGTCTCTCTTGGGTTGGGTTTCGTCTATTTTAGGTTAAGGTGATTTAGTGTGGGCTGTGCACTTCAGGCCCAGACATCTTCATTTTAATGGATTAACCCCACTCCCTAAAAAACAAAAAAGACCTCCCACTTCTACTACTTATAAAAAGAGATTAAGATTACTAGATCAAATGACAATGAGCGCCAATAAGGTAGGAAAGACATGTGGAGAGAAACTTTTTAATTAATTAGTCCGTCTCTTTTTTATTGTTCCCATCTGGTAATTTTAATGGGTCAGATGGAAAAAATGACCACAATAAGTTTTTTTTCTTTAATTACTGACTCAATAAAAAAGTTTTCCTAACTTGTAATAAATTCATGTTATTAACCAAATGGGTAAAGGGAAGGGTTGGAAACTGGATTAGGACTATACTAAATCAGAGGTTCAATCTTCCTCCAATATGTCTGTGTGTAGGTCCTACTAAAGGCAGTTTGGGCTGGCACATATTACTTTCTACGTACTAGGTCCAACCCGTTTATGGGCCACATCTGTTGATTTGTCGAAAAACCAACCAAAACCCAAAAATTGCTAGGTTGGGCCAACTATTTTGGTTGACCTGCGAAAATAGAACCATAGCAAGAAGTTCCAAACCCCCAACTAAAGAGAAGACAATGAGAAGGAAAAAGGAGCATCACGGGAGGAAATCTTCTGTCCCAAATTTCCTGTCTCCTTTCCTCTCCCTCTATTAATCAGTTGACACATGTACTTCCTGTCCAACTCATCTAACAGTCAGTTAACTCTGTTAACCTATAATTTCAAAAATAAAAATATAATTAATAAATAATGAAAATTACCAATAAAAATGTAATTAACAAATAATGAAAATTACCAAGTCATTTAACTCTGTTGCAACACTTCTCAACTCTCAAACTTGAGACCCGTCTTCTCCAGGTCGAATGCACGCCAGAGAAGTAGATTTTGGTTTGGATTCGATGTGGTCAACGTTGGATTGCTAATCTTGTTTAGGATTTAATTTTTTGCAATTGGGGTCTATCTTGGAGATTTTGGTTGATTTCAATTCAAATTTGCCACCCACAAGTTCTAATCTTCCTTTTTGGAATTGAATTTTCTTTTTTGAATATGCTCGACATCACACGGAGGTGACGTTGCAGTCGAAAATGTAAATGCCATCCCTAGCTAGATCTAAAACTTTAAAGATGGCCACGAAATGAGAGACTCAAGAAAAGAGTGCTAAGTAGCTCTCTCTTCTCTCTCTAGGTTTATTCGACCATGGGAGCGTGAGGTCCAAAGCGCTCAACCATTCTCATGAGGACGTGGAATGGAGACAAAGTGCCCATCATTTACCTAGTCTAAAATGGCTGCACTAATTTCCCAACGTGATTGTAGGACCTTAAACTAATTAATATGGACGCCCACGTACCAAGCTGGAAAATACTTACATCCAAACGATGACACCAATTTGAATCCGTGTATTGAAACTCCCTTTTATTTGTCTATAGTAGAGACAATCTAAATTTATGATTTAACTGTTCAATAGTTAAATCAACTTTTAATAGAATGTTTCTATTGGGACCTCCAAATTTGCTCACTTGACCTCACTCTATTTTGAATTATTAAATGACATATATAACCTACTATAAAATGACTACTAAAGATAATAATTATACCAAAGAAATATTATATTAATTTTCTCTAGACTTTCCAATTCAATAACATTAGATTGTATTCTTTATTATTTTCTTTATCTATTTTCATTTTCCAATTTCACTACATACTCATTAAAGTATTCATATATATTTAATAAGAATTACAACTATGATTAAGATCATGTGACATAAAAATGTATGATATACATATTGAACTCATATTGGTGAGAGAAAACAAAATAAATCATATTATGACCTAAATCCAAGTCTATCCAAAGTATTTGTTAAAAACAAAACATGAGCTAGTAATTAAAAAAAAACTAAATAAATATTTAAATAATTAATCATGAGATACAGAAAATAGAGAAAATAAAATAAACATTAAGAAAAAATGATAAATCTTTTTTTTTTTTGCACAGCTAAAAAAAAAAAACCACATAATAGAAACTTATTGATTAGAAATTAATTTTGAAACTCAATACCTTGTGTTTGATTTTCTTTTATTGAAAAAGAGATTTATGTTATCTGATTAAGGAATAGATATGTAATTAAGATTTATAGAGTAATTAAATCATTGAAATGACTAAGTTTTTTATTTTAAACATAATAGTTTGTTTGCAAATTATATGAATGAGGTTCTTTGAGGAACTTTAGTGAGGTTTAGTGAGTAAATTTAGTACTTGCAAAGTTGATGGGAGGTGTAAAAAGCATAGGAGGTCAAGTGAGTAAATTTGGAGGTTCCAATAGAAAAACTCATCAACTTTTAAAGATCATCTATGAATGTTGATTTTTAAATTTTACTTTAACTTTTGAAATGTTAAATATTGAATTTAGACTGTGGAATGTATACAAATAAAAGAAAGTTTGGATACAAGTTTCTATTGGGACTGCTAAATCTGCTCACTTGACCTCACATTATTATGAATAATTCAATGATATATATAACCTACTATAAAATGACTATTAAGGACAATAATTTTACCAAAAATATATTATATTTATTTTTCTAGACTTTCCAATTCAATTATATTAGATTGTATTGTTTATTATTTTCCTCATGTTTGCTCTTGTCCCTCACAGTCCCTTAAAAACTGTCCCTTAATTAGGTGAGCATGCCTTTTATTTTTCTTATCCATTTTCATTTTTCAATTTCACTACATACTCATTAAAGCATCTTATATATATAAGACCTGCTCACCTAAGGGACTGTAAGGGACAGATGCATCTCAACCACATGTATTAAATATAAAAGCAGAAATTATAACAATTTAAAACTGTGCATTTATTTCAGCCGTTAGATTCACTTGTCCCTCACAGTCCCTTAAAAACTGTCCCTTAGGTGAGCAGGCCTTTTATATATATTTAATAAAAATTAAAACTATGATTAAGATCATGTGACATAAAAATGTATGATATACATGTTGAACGCATATTGATGAAGGACAAAAGAAATCCTATAATGACCTAAATCTAAGTCTATCCATTATTTGCACCCAAAAAAAAAAAAGAGCTAGCAATTAAGAAAAAAATTAAAAAGTTATTGAAATAATTAATCATAAGGTACAAAATATAGAAAAAAAAAAAAAAAGAGTGTTTCTATTTGGACCTCCAAATCTGCTCACTTGACCTCATTATATTATGAATTATTAAATGACATATTTAACCTACTATAAAATGACTATTATGACAATAACTATACCAAAAAAATATTATATTTATTTTATGTAGACTTTCCAATTCAATATTATTAGATTGTATTCTTTATTATTTTCCATATGTATTTTTATTTTCCAATTTCACTACATATTCATTAAAGCATTCATCTATATTTAATAAGAATTAAAAATATGATTAAGATCATGTGACATAAAAATGTATGATATATAATTATATATATGTTGAACGCAAATTGGTGAGAGAAAACAAAATAAATCCTATTATGATTTATGACCCAAATCTAAGTCTATCCATTATATTTGCAAAAAAAAAAAAAAAAAAACAGAGCTAGCAGTTAAATAAAAACTAAAAAAATATTTAAATAATTAATCATGAGGTACAAAAAATAGAGAAAAAAATAAACATTAAAAAAAAATGATTTCTTCATTTTTTTTTCCACAGCTAAAATAGAAAAAAAAAGTTTAAAAAAACCATAAAATAGTTCATGTTATTTTCTTATTGATTAGAAATTAATTTTTGAAACTCAATACCTTGTGTTTGATTTTTTTTTTATTGGAAAAGAGATTTATGCATGTTGTTTGATTAAGAAATGTATATGTAGTTAAGATTTATATAGTAATTAAATCATTGAAATGACTAAGTTTTTTATTTTAAAGATAAAAATTTGTTTGCAAATTATGTGAGTGAGGTTATTTGAGGAACTTTAGTGAGGTTTAGTGAGTAAATTTAGTATTTGATAATTTGATAAGAGGTGTAAAAAGCATAGAGATCAAGTGAGTAAATTTAAAGGTTCCAATAGAAAAACTCAAAAAAAAAATTAAGAAAAAATGGTTACTCTTGTTTTTTTTTTTTTTTTTTTTTTTTTGCACAGCTAAAATAGAAAAAAAATATAAAAAAAACCTCAGAATAGTTCATGTTTTAGAAATTAATTTTAAAAACCTAATACCTTGTGCTTGATTTTTTTTTATTGGATAAGAGATTTATGTTGTCTGATTAAGAAATTGACATGTAATTAAGATTTATAAAATAATTAAATCATTGAAATGACTAAGTTTTTCTTTTAAAGATAATAGTTTGTTTGCAAATTATATGAGTGAGGTTATTTAAGCATTTTTAGCAGACTCTCTATTTTGGCTTCTTAGCTATTTTGGAGAGCATGTTTAGCTTTTTATCTATTTTAACGCACCAGACTCCTAAGTGGCTCTCCATTATAACTTTTAGTTATCTCGCTCCTAAATATAGAAAGCGAGATGAGGCTCTCTATAATTTAAAACATTCCTTTTAAGTTATTTTATGTAATTTATAAATACATTTAAACTATTTAATCTTCATTTAAATAATAATATAAATTCAAAACTAGCTAAAATAGAGAGCATTGATGCAGATGTATTTTTAAAGTGGCTAGTTAAAATGACTTTTTAGCTACTTTGGCTAAAATTTGACTTGAAAATGGCTAACATTGCTAAAGATGCTCTAAAGAACTTGTGTGAGGTTTAGTGAGTAAATCTAGTATTTGAAAATTTAATAGGAGGTGTAAAAAGTATAAGAGGTCAAGTGAATAAATTTGGAGGTTCCAATAGAAAAACTCAAGTCCATATTAGTTTTTTTTTTCTTGGTAATGAAGTCCATATTAGTTTGGATGTAAGTATTTTCCTCATTCAAAATCTTGAAAGATCCAAGGCCACAAGAAAGAGAAAAATACATCGGCAACTTGCATGTCACGACACAGTGACACTAATTAGTTCCTATATATGTTGTCATCACAACCCTACATAATTAAGCCAATGATCGAGACTATATGATATATACTGGCCACTAGATGCGTACCCGTACATATATACAGCCCTCACTCGTGTAAATATCATATATGCATTAATGGCAACAGGACCCTCGCGAATAATGGATCACGATGAAGACGACTCGGAAACTAAAAGTCTTCAAGCTGAGTCTTAGGCTCTTAGCCTTCCAGCGTTTCAATAGAAAAACTCAAGTCTATATTAGTTTGGATGTAAGAATTTTCCTCATTCAAAATCTTGAAAGATCCAAGGCCACAAGAGAGAGAAAAACACATCGGCAACTTGCATGTCACGACACAGTGACACTAATTAGTTCCTATATATGATGTCATCACAACCCTACATAATTAAGCCAATGATCGAGACTATATGAATATATGATATATACTGGCCACTGGGTACATATATACAGCCCTCACTCGTGTAAATATCATATATGCATTAATGGCAACAAGACCCTCGCGAATAATGGATCACGATGAAGACGACTTGGAAACTAATAAAGTCTTCAAGCATGAGTCTTAGGCTCTTAGCCTTCCAGCGTTCACGTGCTTGAAAAGTCTACAACAATTCAATATGTAAAACCAGGGGCATGCAGGTAGATTATTCAAATAGTCTAATAGTCTGAAACAATTCAAATATATTAAGCCAGGGGAAGGTCCAAAACTCCAAATAGTCTAAAGTCTAAACAATTTGCTAAAGAGAATAGTCAAGTACTCAACAGTAACTGTACGGACATAGGCAGAGAGAGAGAGAGAGAGAGAGAGAGAGAGAGAGAGAGAGTTTTACATACATGCTTGTAACATGGCAGATCTGATCATCGCCAGCAGTACTACAATTGCCGCAGGTGACGTTATTCGTAACTGCGCTGTCTGTTGAGGTAGTATCAATCCATCTAGATGCTTCGCTGCTACAAGGATCTGCAATGAAATTCCGGTCTTTCCCCAATGTCTTTCCAATAATCTTTAAAGCTTGTACTGCGTACATATACATTGTTAAAATGGCACAATTAAGTTAATTATTAACAAACACCATCGTCACAAATAATATATACATATATCACAGATATATGACTTAGAGTACAGAAACCTAATTAAACAAGATCGATCAAACTATATATCATATGAATCTCTCTCTCTCTCTCTCTCTCTCATATATATATATATACTCACCTTCAACATCTGATAATCGAGTAGCTCCGAGAGCAAAGCTTGCAAAGATAACCAGCAAGATAGAATAAACAAGAAGCCTACGGAAGAAGAATGTGTAACTCATATTTTGGCCGGTGGCCAAAACGTTTAACATTTGAAGGGAATTTCTAGTGCCCGGCCAGGACGAGATAAAATGCTGAGTTATATAACTTGAACTGATAAGTCTAGATGAAAGAAGTAATGGGTTTAAAAAGAAATTGGTTACAGAGAATCAGAGTATGAGGTCGCTCACCAAAGTCAATTCTAGAGTTTCTGTGTAACCTACAGTGACTTGGCTACTTGTGAAGCTAGATTGAATAAACAAACAACACGTATCTGACTATCACTCATGTCTTTCTCATCAAGTCTATGCATGCCGGTTACTCATTTGCTTTTAATACAATTAATTACCTTGGTTATTTTTTTGTTTGTTTGATGAAATCACACTTTTTGAAACATATATGTAAAACATATAAATGCAACTGAATTTTTTTTTTTTATCAAATCAACAACTCATATGTTACAACTAGTATTCCGTGAATTGAACTCGCAATCTCTCACTTACGAAGAGGAGACTTATGCCAGTAGACTAAATGGTACTGGACAAATACAAAAAAACTTTAAATGAGTAAAACAGAACATTATTAAAATTAAAAAACAGAAAGTGACTAATTTAGTATTTAACATTCACAGTATGAGATGAGAAATATATCTCTGTCCAAGTTAGCTGAGTCTCAAGTTTTTAATTAATACCAATTTGCAAGCAAACGAGAACCATTTGGTATTTTTAAGGATTTGGTATATGTAGGACTACTGGACTACTGGTATATATTAATATACATGCATTTGTTAATCTAGTTGCCTAAGTTGACAAGAGCGTACAATATATTGTGGCAGTAGAACATAAGCTTGACCAAATTAAAAAAAAAAAAAAAAACCTTTATTCCATCATTCTTTTTTTAAGTGAAAGACGAATTTTATTTAATTGTTCAAGTAAAGTTATACATAATGATCCCACCATATTAGGAACAACACAAAACAACTACTACCAAAATAACCGCGCATATTAATAGGGATAGAAGTGACAATTGGTAGCTAGATTAGTTGATTAAAGTTGTTAAAAAAAAAAAGATTAGTTGATTAACATAATTTTGTGAACAGTGAACTACAAATGTGTCAATAAATATGCATGTTTAAACTATACGGGGTCAAATAGGCTGCTGCATGGTACACTGACCTGCATAGTTAAAGCACAATGGATTATAAATATATAGAAACAATAAAATACTATTTGAGGACAAAGAACAGAAATTTTCTGAAGAATCGCTCCGGGCATAAAGGGAATTACCTGAGATGAGACCCTCTCGGCCCTTTGTGTGTCCTCTACCTCACTCTTACTCTCTCTTTGTGCAGATTAAAGAAGGAGATGTCATTTCTCCAAAGCAAACACGCAGAGCTAAACCATAACCACGTACTCGGCGTCACGGGCAGCCAACACCTGTCGGGAGCAAATCAGTAAAAACGGAGCAAATGGCAGTGGCAAAATCGAAATGACACTGTTCATAAGGGATTTGGCTCCTCTAAAGTGAGGAAGTTGTGAATTTACGTCAATTTCATTAAATCATGACTCTCTATCTAATCTAAGGGTCATTAAATTGCCACATCACTTTTGCATTAAATTTTAGTTTTCCACATAAATTCCAGTTAACTGTGCTGTTAACTATGATTAACTCCAGAGGAATAAAAAGAAAAGTTAAACGCCTTCACATATTGACTTTCTTCTATGCATAGTCCCAAACTCAAATTCACTTGATGTCGTTGTTGTTTCTCTATGCTTCCATAGAAACTCACCCATGATTTAGAGTTTAGGGATAAACACAATCAGGTTCTCTCATTTAAACCGACATTCATGTTTTTAAAAGAATGGAAGGTTGTGGACAAAGTGGTAGGAGCAAAGAAAGAACTGCAGCAGACCTTATCAAAGCACGTAGCTACTGTTTCTGCCAGATTACCATGATTTGTGTTATATAGCTTGTAGGAGGCTCTGAAGTTCATGATCAGTGCTATATTAATCAAAACCCTAAATAACCCTGATCAATGCTATAGACTTTTATATATAACTTTTTTGTTTGTATGAATCCGGTGTGGTACTTATGGTGTTTTCATATGATTTCTGCATAAATATCTATCTCGGCTCTACATGGTTGATTTTGAAAAACCTGTGGCTCTGCAGTCCTTATCCATTAAGGGCGTCCAATGGTGTTGGGGTGCAATTAGCAGGTTGCTACAATGGGCAAGCGAAGTGAAGCACCTCTATATATGGCTCTATATGAAGGTTGAATTCACAGGAGATTTTGAGACTCTTCAACCCTCTCCAAAGATTGATCGAGTTTGTTAATTTTTTCAATAGTGAACAACTATCTGCAATAAAGTACAAGAAGAACGTAGAAAATTGATCTCTACAATAAGCCAAGGAGAAAGACAATACGTGAAGGGGTTTAACTCTTCTTCTTGTTTTTTTTTTTTTTTTTTTGTCTGGAGTTAATCATAGTTAACAGCACAGTTAACTGGATTTATGTGGAAAGCCAAAAATTAATGGAAAAGTAATGTGGCAATTTAATGACCCTTAGATTAGACAGAGAGTCATGATTTAATAAAATTGACGTAAATTCACACCCTCTTCATTTTAGAGGAGTCCGATCCGTTCATAAGGAATGCTACTGTTCATAACGAGATAGAGGTTTAGAGTAGAGAATGAGTAACATTGTGATCGAGAAATATCACAATTCATAAATCAATAATATTTGGTGATTATGAACGAAGTTAGTAAACCGTAAAAATATATATTATTACAGATTTTAATGGTCAACACACCACCTCAGTCAATCAGTCAGAGATCGACCATAGTAGCATGCATTTGGGCATTTTCAATCTACGTACGTCTCTTCATGTAAAAACTAAAAAATGGGAATCAAATATGGACGGCAAATTAAGATATGCACGAATCCGCCTAGAGAATCCTTGAAGTTTCTTTCAAGTCAAATTAGAAAAAGTAAAGAGGACATAAGGAAAAGGTATCCGAATGAATCGATGAGTGACATGCATGCAAATTTTGATTAATTTGCAGTCTAAAAGTACTCCACTACTTTGAAAAGATGGAATCCAAGTCGATTATGAATATCAATTCCAGAAACTGTACTATAAACGGGCCTCTATATGGGGCCTTTGCAAAGCTTTTAGGCAATCATTCATTTCTAGACGCATTTGATTATCATTATTTAGAGTATGCTTTTGAGAAGCAAACTTCATACTTCTTAGTCTCAACTCTCAACCAACCAAATTTCTGCTTACGTTTCTGCATGCAAAAGTGGGAATCAATTAAATATGGATGGTAGACCACATAAAATTTCATTGCATAGTGGATGAATATTTCATAAGAAAAAGGTTAGTCCCTTTTGAATGACGGGTTTTAACTTTCTCCAAACATGCATACACGTAACTTAAATAGTTCATTTCAAAAAGAACACTGGTATTCTACGTGAAATATAGATTTTTTTTTTTTTTTTTTAAGTCAGAAAGCTCGATCATTATATAGAATTCAACAAGTAGTACAATAACAGCACATCTCTGAGAGTTGATAATAAGAATTGTTACTTAGGGCAAAATCCACCCCTAATATAAGAGCAAACTACCTAGCACATTTTTAGCACACCTACATTTTAGGATTAAGCCTAAAATAAGGAAAACTAGACCTCCGAAGAGGATTAAAAGAGACAATGAAGCTTCTGATTTCCTTGTCGATCTCTTCACTCAAATAAGAAGGAAAAAATAAGCTTGTCAAATGGCTCCTCTAAACCCTAACTCCGCCGCTACTGCTTTTCAATGTCAATCACCATCGACTCCTCTGATCCTTGCTATCAGCATCCTCATAATTCATGGGTATGGGCTATGTGCTGGCATCTATGGCGATCTTGATAGTCGCCCAAACATCAATCACCAAGACAATGCGAAGATGCAGTGGGATGTCAACGGTCCAGCCTCTAAATTCAGGGTGTTGACATCTCTTCTCGGGGTGTCCATAGTACATGAGCACAGCGGCTTTGATAGAATTCCAATCTCGGGGAATTTCTGCCCTTCCATTGATCCTCTCACTCGGATTGTTTGGGCTGGTAGGCAACTAGTCAGCGGCGGAGGCCTGAGGCTTGGTACTTCGGCGCATAAGAGAATTGGAATAAGATCTTTTGAGTCCAATAGATGCGCGGTGCTAGAGTGCGGCGGCAAAACCGTGGTTGCAGCTGGGCTCATAATGAAGCAAGTGAGAAGCGGTGCTGCTGGACTGATTGTCAATGGCTGGTTTCCAAAAGCTTGGGTGCCGGAGAAATCAGAGCTGAGGGAGACACGCTGGGTGTCCAAATCAATTCCGTTGATGGTTGCTTGGTGGGGTCAGGGGACTGGGCGGTTTTTTGGCAGTGATCCAATGCCCCATGCGACTGGCAGGGTGATTGCCGGCGACGATGATGTCGGGGACTGCGCCAGCGATGCTGCTGCCTTAGTGAGATTGGGTTTGGACCCTATGTGGCTAGGTCAAACTATTGGGCCTATGCTTGTGGCTCTTGAAAATGGGCTCATATGTGTTACTATGGGCCAGAAAAGGAAGATGAAGGAAGTAAGTAATAGGCCTGGGCTCTTCATTAAAGAAGCATCCGAGTCCATTCGGCCTTCAGAAGTTTGGACAGCTGTGGGGCCCGCTTCACTATGTTGTTAGGCCTAGTCTCTCTATGGAACGGAAAGCAATTGTGCCCAACAAAACCTCCTAGCCCTAGCTTAAAAGGCGAGGAAAAAATATAGATAGGTGTGGTAGGGGTCTATTTATTATGTCTTGCTATTCTCCATAGTTTATAGGCTCGCTTTTAAATAAGTGAGCGGTTAGTTCGAATATAGGTGGTCTGTTTCTATGTATCACAGTAGTTCTCTTACTACAACTTCTTGATCTGTCTAGTCGAAGGCAGCAGAAGGATATGTAATGTCCATCTTGACATAAGTTAATGAAATCCACATTTCTTTCAAAAAAAAAAAAAGAAGAAGGAAAAATAAACATATTAGTTTAATTAGTAAATAAATTATAAAATAGAAAGTTATAATTGTAGATAGTAATATTAGTTTAATTAATACACTAGGAGCCACATAGCACCTATTTTTATCTATTTAACGATCAGTTTGCTAGTTTCCCTGATCCCACTCAGTGTTCCCTTTCATTTGGTTCCAATAGTTCAGCACTTCAACCTATCTAGACTTTCTCTCTCCTCATATTTTAGAAGTGGCAAGACTATGTCCACCCTATAATTTATTTTGTTTACCCTTATTCTCCAATTAATGAGAAAAAGAAGAAGAAGATATATTATAAAACCAAAGAAAGAATAAAAAGGAAAACAAGAAAACAAAAATATTAAGATGCATTTATTTGATAAAAAAGAAGAAGAAGAAGATGCAGACGTTGTAGCGAACTCTCATATCACCACTGCACCACCATATTCTAAACTCTTATGGCCCCAATGATCAATTTCCTTGTCTCTTTCCAGGATTGGGCTTGGGATTGAAGTTTGGGTTATTTATGGATCGGAGGGACTCCATTATGTTAAGACAACTCATGTTCTTCTAGGATGATGGTGGCTGGGTTGGCCGTTGATAGGTGGTGGCGACGATTGAGGCAAGGATATATAGGGGTATATTAGGGTACTAAACTACTAATGGTTGATGCAGAATGCAGATATATATATTTTAATCGAAAGATGAGCTTGCATAATGTAGATATTGATGTTTTTTTTTTTTTTTAGTTAAGGTTAGTATGGGATCTTTTACTAAATTTTTGTATGTAGGATGAATTAAGTATATAGAAGCGTGACAATAGACAGATCTTTTAAAAGTTCATTGTTTTTTTTTTTTCTTTTTTTTTCTAATTTTAGAAGCGTACAATGGAGTGTAATCAGAATATTTATTTTAGCTTCATCATAAATTTTGTTTAATGAAAAAATAAGGAGCTCAACGTGGATACTCTTAACAGCACTGCTACGGTACTACAAACTTTACATTAAAAGAAAATCACTAAAGGCCAATAACAGATAAGGTCACAACTTGTCCACTCAATATTTGTATCTTCCATAAGGCCACTCGTACTTAAAAAACTATTGACCTGAACCTAAAAGTTACAGTCTCAAAAGGAAAGGCTATTGTCCTTGACCCGAACTTAAAAGTTACAAGGCCACTCGTACTTAAAAAGCTATTGACCTGAACTTAAAAGTTCTCAAAGGGAAAGGCTATTGTCCTTGACCCGAACTTAAAAGTTACAAGGCCACTCGAACTTAAAGCTATTGACCTGAACCTAAAAGTTACAGTCTCAAAAGGAAGGGCTATTGTCCCTAACCCAAACCTAAAAATTACAGTCTCAAAAGGAAAGGCCATTGTCTTTGACCCGAACCTAAAAGCTATTGATCACCTAAACATTTTGAGGAAAAAAGTATATATAATGGCCTAGTAAATAACAAGGTCACTAAAAAATGTTATAAAAGAAATCTAAAGTTAGATAGAGAGTCTAATGAGGACCATTATAATAAAAATTAGTTGAAGACTTTCCGATTAATATTTCGGCAAATCAACCGTTAGATGTCTAGATATTTATGAGCACATCACTTCTATAAATTTTCAACCAAATTGGAAATCGTTAAAGTGTCAAACTAGATTAAATAAATGGACAAACCAAATCTGTCAAATTTGAACCGTTCATATTCATAAATAATAAATCACTATTATAAATGCCCTAACGATTTCCAATTTGGTTGAAAATTTGCAGAAATGTTTTACTCATGAATATCTAAACATCTAATGGTTGATTTGCCGAAATGTAATTAAACAGTGAGTCTCACAAAAAAGTTCTCAATTAGTCCTCATTAGAGCAAGTCCACCCGTGGGTCACCATGTCACCTAATATTCACTATTTTTTATGTATATTTTCACTCTCTGGGTCACGAGCACGGTGTATTTCCTGCCCTAGGTCACTTTCTAGGTCACCCTGGTGACCTGCAAGCTGACTTGGTGACCTAGGTCTTTTTGGAAACTGTGCCCGTGATCCAGAGAGTGGAAATAAATATAAAAAACAAAAAGTGAATAGTAAGTGACCTAGTGACTCAACGGGTGAACTTGCTCTTATAGTGGTGCTCATTAGAACCTCTCCGCTTAAAGTTTTATTGCAAATATTCAATTCCATACTGAACTGATCATTATTAATATTATGTTATTGATTAAATACATTGAATTCTTTGTGGAAATTTTAAAGTTTTTCTTCAAAGACTAATATGATTCTAAATTCTTCCATGGCTTTTAAGACCATCTCCAACAGATTGGTCTTTTCCACGTGGAGGCTTTTACTGGTAACAAAAGACGTATGGAGGCACTCCAACCCATAGGTCTTATCCTATGTGTAAATGACATATGGAGTTGGGCTGTTAAATTTGACAGAACAAAAGCAATCTGTCTTTTGTTTTTTAATCATTATTTTTCTCTCTTCCTTCTCTCTCGTCTCTCTCCCCACAGAGCTTCTTTCTCTTTCCTTTTTCAATTTTGCATCTTCTCATCTTCTCAGGCAATTGACCCACAATAACATCTGCCGGTGTCGACTTGGACGCAGTCCTTTGACGGGGTTCTGATTCCGAGCTTTGCGAAGTAGAGACCGGCCTAGGAAGGGTGGCCGTTGTCGCCCAATTCCAGATCCACAGATCATTCAAAATCGAATTGAGGGACTAGTGAGTGAGTAGTGAAAGACTGAGAAAGAATTCGGCGATGGTCGAGTTGACTCAGCTTGAGCAAGTCGCGACGATTCTTGGCCCCGACCCCTCGCCTCTTTCAAAACCCTAATCTCCTCCCTCTTCTCCTCCAATTCCGAGCAGCGATCCCGGGCCGAGCTCGTCTTCAACATCTGCAAAAACTACGATCCCGACTCGCTCTCCCTCACACTCGCTCACCTCCTCCGATTCTCGCCCGCACCGGACTCCCGATTTATCTCTGCTGTCCTCCTCCACAATCAAATCCGCCTCTGGCGAAGCCTCTCTGAGAACACACAGTCCACGATACAACAAGAAAAACAGAGAAGAATAAGAAAAAGAGAGAACATGACCAACCACGAAAGAGGAGAGATAACAAGAAAGAGGAAAAGTGATTTTTTTTTATATATAAAAATTCAGAAAAAAATAATAAAATAATATTTGAATTTAACACATCTATTGGAGTATAAATTTGTCAAAATTGACAATTGCCACCTCAATCTTCAAATTCAAATTTGACATAGGCATTTTGACTCAACCATTGGAGATGCTCTAACTGGTTTGCATGGCATGGAATATGCTGTACCAGCAATTAATTAGTTCCCACGTGAAGTGAAGTTAATGTTGACTAACAAGAAACCCCAAAGAAAGGTACGTCCGTACTATAAGATGTTGACTGATCCTTCATCCACAGAGAACTTTATCGAAGCCAGTTGTAATGACTTGAACCCTAAGCGCCACAAAGTCACAGCTCTGAGGACGTGGGGTGATACATGATGGTTATTTTTGTGCTCCAATTTTTTTATAGGCCTTTTCTTTTTCTTTTCTTTTTTGAGAGGAAGGCCTTTTCTTTTTTTTGATCACTACCTCCATAACTTTATGCTCTTGCTTTGTGACCAGCTGCAGACTGAGAAACAGACTTGATTGACCGGAGAAAGTTTCCAGCGACGATAGGGTAAGAGCCACTTCTTTCTTGTGGTGGGACGCTTGCGCTTGCGTAACCAATTTGGATTTCCTTGGCTCAGGCGATTCAACTCATCTTATGTGCTTTTGAAGGAACTCCAGTTCAAGGACTCCACTCCAGTCAAAGACAGAGGATTATGTTATTGATTAAATAACATTATGTTATTGATTAAATACATTGAATTCTTTGTGGAAATTTCAAAGTTTTTCTTCAAAGACTAATATGATTCTAAATTCTTCTATGGCTTTTAACTGGTTTGCATGGCATGGAATATGGCGTACCAGCAATTAATTAGTTCCCACGTGAAGTGAAGTTAATGTTTTTTTTTGATATTAATGAAATTTCATTAATAATTACCGATGAGAGTAAACTCAATGGAAGGTGCCTAAACAAGGCACAAGTACAAATAAACCCAATAAGGAAAATTACAACTCAACCATAATCCACGTGGATAGGGCAAAAGAGTGTAACCCTAAAAATTAAAATAAACATCAACTCCTACACTAGCACAGCAGCCGCCGCCCAAGCTCTTCCGCACAACCGTCGCAGGCGCCGCCGCCAGAAGCCAAGAGGATGCGAGAAGTGCTGAATCGAAGTGATGAGTACCGAATAGCCGTTGCCAGAACAATCCCAAAAAGTGAATCCAATCAAAACCAAAATTAAAGGGGATGAGAGAAAGGAACCAATACCACACACACACACTATCTTCTCCATCAGAGAGACTCAAACCGGGAAGGGAAGACAACCACCGAGATGGGACAAAAGCCAAAAGCAAAGAAAAAATCCAGCGGAGAATGGGGGGTGAAACACCCATGCGTGAGCACCCATAGTCCATACGGTAAGTGACTCGCACTTTTAAGAGGTAGCCACAAAATCCTTCATGGAGAAGGTCTTTGGTAGATGGAGGGGAGCTGGTGTGAGGTGATGGGTGAGGGGAATCATGGAGTTTTTTGGATCTGAAAATTTTTTGGGTTGATCAGCAAAGAAAGGAGGAACAAAGTCCTCTATAACTGGACATAAGCCAACAAAATCACCACAAGATGGGTGTAATTCACCACAGGGGTGTGAGAGAAGCAAGAGAAAAAGATGAATGACAGAGGAACTGAGAAAAAGAGAGGCCAACACGAGAGAGCCCGCCCCCAACTCTCAAGCCTTCGATCTAGATCCGAAGGGATCAAGATCCGGGCAAAGAGAAGGGGGAGGGAGATGAGTTTTCTCAGATCTGTTTTCTCTCTCTAGATTTTAGAGAGAGACGCTCCTTTCTCATTTTGGGGTTCACGTTCCTATAAGTGAAGTTAATGTTGACTAACAAGAAACCCCAAATATTATAAGAGAGAGATAACATATGAAATTAAACTCAGGATTAGAGAACAAAGTAGAGATTCACGTTACCCAATCAAGAAGATAAAAACATTCTTCTTCGGAGCGGTAAGTTGTGTTGCTCCTCCCACTGACTAATTCCAACACAACAATTCTGAAACTATAAACATCTGCTTTATCAGTTAGATAACCTCGCATTGCATATTCAGGTGCCATATATCCACTGCCAAGTCATACAGTCAAATATGATCTAGTATAAACACATAGTAATAGTACTACAAATCTGATAGAAATAGGGTTTTTATTTTCTTCATTGAATGATTAAAATGCAACACAGTTGAAATAACAAAGCTGCATTAAGGGTAGAGAAACCTTCCATTTGTTCCAGAGTATAAGAAAATAAAGTCAAGCATAGAGGCTCACAGAGTTCCAGCAATCCGGGTGCTTATGTGGGTATTATCCTCTTCATCAGGCTTGGCCAATCCAAAATCAGCTATCTTTGGACAAAGATTTTTATCGAGTAGCACATTAGTAGCTTTAATGTCTCTATGAACGATCTTCAACCTTGATTCCTCATGGAGGTAAGCCAAACCTTTTGCTATACCAACACAGATCCTGTGCCTTGTTGGCCAATCCATCTTCACCTGACTTGCTTTTGGGCCTTTAATTTGTCAAATTGATAAAAAGTAGTTATAAGAAACATATTTTTTCTTTCTTTCGAGTATAGAATCTTTGCAGACCCTAAGCATGAACCAAACAAGTTTAGGTATAAGAAAATTATAGACGAGAAACACTTACCAAACGGAGCACGAGCAACACTATTATTTTCCAAGTACTCATAGACAAGCAACAAGTCATTTCCTTCAATACAACATCCATAAAGCTTGACAAGGTAAGGGTGTTGCAGAGCAGAAATCATGCCAATCTCATTCACAAATTCACGATTCCCTTGCTTTGATTTGGCAGAAAGCTTCTTAACAGCAATTGCAGTGTCATCTGATAGAAGGCCCTGCATGTATCAAACATAGTTACGGTTCAACTCCTTCGTAAACCGACATAAAATTCTGCTTTTAACAATAAACAGAAATTACTGGTCTGAAGAGTACCTTGTAAACAGGACCAAAACCACCTTCTCCAATCTTATTCGATATGTCAAAGTTGTTTGTGGCAGTTTTGATTTGCCTCAAGGTAAATCTGCTGGTTTGCAGGTCCACACCCTTCAAATATATATTAAGTAAACTTACATGTAAGAAATTATTGTCCATACTACAGACTAATAGCATTCTTATTTCTTAGTATCTTAAGACTAATTTGAGACCTAAGAGTTGACAACGTCAGTGTTTCCATAGCTTTAACCTCAAAAAATATCTTAGCAGCAGCAGTATTTAAAACTTCACTCTGTGTGTCTGTGTGTGTGTCTTACGGAACAAGAGTAATATACATGAAAAGATGTACAAATACCTTGTTCTAAAGTATTTGCTGGTCCTATGAAGCCTTTCCACCAGAGAATACCTAAAACCAGTAATATAATGAAGACTCCTCCGGCCACGATTCCAACCACTGCACCTGCAGATATACCACTGCTTCCACCTCCTGGCCGGGTTTCTTGAGGGGGTGGAGAGTCTGCCAGAAGAAGAATAGCTTTAGTAGAGTAAATGTTAATGATAGGAGTGCGTTATCCAACCATCTAACTAATGTACAAAGCAACAAATGATACTGGAACTTCAGTATAAGTAGATGATATGAAACATAAGTTGTTCTGTCAAATTTTGCTTTGGTGCGATACTTATTCTTACATTCTTTCTTGACAAAATGAAAGTTTTACATAGAAACATTAAACTACAACACATTAGCAGAAGAAGGTCAAAGCTTATAGCGTCAAAAGACAATACCAGAAACTATAGAGATAGCTGATATAAGAGGACCATAGTCTCCTTTGTAAGGGACACCTGTTGTCCCTTTCCCAGCCCAGAATAA